>NC_056741.1:1647567293-1647654793 GCF_019279795.1 Protopterus annectens | reverse complement strand
AAACATCAGCCATACTGCTTGTATTGATTTGCAGCATGCCATTCCTAATATTAACTATTTAGAGCATGCACGCGTGGTTCCATATCAGAAGTGCAAGATAGTTTTAAAATTGAGATTCAAATGGATAAACAACATGTTATAAATACAGTATTGTACTTTTCAAGGGATTTCCTTCACCCATGTCTAATTTGGTATAATTATTTAAACATTTAAACTGTATACATTTTTGTTTTATTTTTGAAGATTGTAAAATTATTGTTTTTAAAATGTTTTATAATACTTTGGAGCTTTTCTGCCCAAGCCTCCTCTAAAAATGAGCTCCTACACAATTAGACTTTCACACTAATCAAATGTCAGTAAATAAATATTCTACACTAAGATCATTGTACCCTGGAGAGAGACAAGAATACTGCTAGATACAGCAACCACAGATGCAGGTTTCTGTTCAAGGGCAGTGTATACTGTGTAGAAGGGATTTTACTCCACAGAATGGTGTAAATAAATCCTTTGTGATTCACAAATGTCATTGCACAATGAACCCTTCTATCTGACTGCACACAATACATAAATGGCAAGCCAGTGTTGTACCCATTGGCCTCAGTAGAATAAACTATGGGACTTCAACTGTATGTACAAATGGATGGTGTATCATTTGTAGGGATAGAAATTCCCCCTCCTCTGCTAGAAAGTTGTTCAATAGACAGTGCTGAACAGTATATTGGTACTATCAAAGCCAAAAACACATCCTTTACATGGAAGAGAAATGCCTATTATCAGTGCAGTCCCCCACAGTGCAGACAAACCTGCTACCACACAACACTGACCCTGCCCCAAACACTGTGGCAGCAGTGAGTACACACAGCACCACATCTTCTCATTACCATAGTATGGTAATGAACCCACGACCACCGGCATGCCTGATGTCTGCAATTTCTTTATAAATTATACTCATTCATGGCACTGGGTCAAAAGTGCAGTAATGTAGGAAATGCAGATGTGGGCAGACATCTTCCAGACTATGTCAACTGTGCTATCAAGTCGCTGCATGTAAGACATAATGTATTACGATAATTTGCATTACATCACTGTGCCATGTAACACATGCTATGCAGTGCTGTTTTGCATCTCAGTACAGTAGCACTATGTATGCAGTGGTGTACTAGGTATTCCTAATTAACATTCATAAAGGGAAGCTGGATATAGTATGGTAATATAGACAAGGTCATCCTTTGGTCAAATAGTGCGCTAGGCAAAAGGGCCCTACAGTGTCCTCCACACCACCTGGTGGCCCCATCCTGTTCTACCTACACCACCCAGATTACTTTTTCTTGCTCTTCACTTTTTTCCTATCTTCGTTTAACATAGTTTAACATATTTTCAATTTCTTATTAGAAAAAATAGATAGATACTGGAAAAGTGCCCTGCTAGACCAGTGCCCTAGGTGGCCGCCTAGTTGGCTTATGTCTAAGGCCAACAGTGAATATAGACTATAATAGCACAGTGGACATAGTTTGCAAGATGTCTGCCCACATCTGCATGCTATGGCCATGACTACCACGTTTTGCATATACCCCCTATATTCATACTTGTCCTTCTGCATTTCTGAGCATCTCCATTATGACAGTTGCAGTTTTAGCAGGCAATAACATAATCATACCATAGTTTTTTTTTTTGGTTTTTTTTTTTTTACTCTTCATGGAAATAGCACCTTCCTAGTTTTGAATGTAACCTTATTCATCTGAGGAAATAATTACTTTACTGATATGGTGTAATGATAATGTTACTGTAAGATAATGTCTAGACTGGATGTGTTTACTTTCAACATCATTTTGAAACAACAATTTGTAAGCAAAAGAAAGATTTTAACTTTGTTAAGACTAGTATGTAAGTCATAACTCATCATTAAAAAATAATAAACATATACATGTATGAAATTTTCATGAATCCTGGAAGGTTTTTTTTTTTTTTCATTTTTTCTGTAGTAACAGCTTTCATGGTAACACACACGTCCACCAAAAACCTATAAGGAATAAGCCTAGAAGCAGCAAACAGATGATCGGCTATATCATTTTGGGAATGGAAGGAACGATATGATGTTTCCACTCTGCAGCGCTCTGGTCAGACCAACCAATGCATGCAGTCCTGGAGGTCATACAAGGAAAGACACAACAGACTGTTGAAAGAATAGATACAAAAATCACACAAAAGATCTCCAGTGTATAGAGAAAGTTATATGACCAAGGACTAGGAGAGCTAGAGCTCTAATCACCTGAGGTTAGCAGAGGGACATGGGCCATGCACTATCCTGCATAATACTAACGCACAAGATGATGTCAGGGAGAGATGATGCCAAGAGGTTTATCCTGAGCACAAACAACACATGGGAAGGCAGGGGGCAGAGATAGCAGATTCTATAAAGTAGCTACTCTGCAGATCTCCAAAACTACTTTGTGACACAGTTGTGAACCCAAGAGATAGAGTTCTGCAATAGGAAGTAAAAAGGGACTTCAAGAAGGCATTTATGACAGCATGGTTGAGGTGGAAAAAGGGTAAGGGTGAAGGTACAGATGGAGGTAGGGTGCAATGTTAAATGTGCTTAAACATCAGACTAAATAAGCTTGTCTTCTTCTGCAATTAGCCAGCATTCTGTAACAATACATTTTCCATATAAAAGAAAAAGAGGCAGTGCAAAGAAGCAAAGTTTAAGGTAAGACACACATCAGGTTAAAAAAAAACATGAAAATGACTTTGCGATGGCACTTGAGACAGCATTAACATTTACTATTTTTTTAAGAAGATCATAAATCAGACTAGTACAGCAGGATATAATAAAACGGCTATGGTTATAGTGGCAATGATAAGAGTGACTAAAATGTTCAGATCTGAAAAAAATAAATAGGAACAAGATTAGCATTATGGAATAATGTACCCAATGATAAAAATGTGACGGACGGTCTTGATTTGTATACTGGTATAGTACAATATAATTACACACTACAGACACCTGATGTGCTATAGCAGTATATTACTAGACAGGTATCTGACCATAGAGGGGATTTCAAATATTAACCACTAGAGGTTTTCTGAATAAATTGCTTGTCTATGCAACCTATTTAATGTTTATTCCACACTCATAATTTAGACAAGAATATCTCACATATGGGCAGAATAAGAATATGAAAGGCTAAGATGTGATATTGATGTGATGATGAGATCATCCAAGCATGTTCCTCACTCCATCATGTAGAGTCATCTCTGCTACTCTGTGAAGGAACCTCATTTCTGCTACCTGTATGCAGGATCTCATGCTTGCAGTCAGTGCTCACTTTGTCTCACTTCACCCATAAATGATACCCCAGGATACTTCACATCCTGTACCTGAGCTAGTTCCTGCTGCTTCACCTGTAGAGACAAATTCTGGATTGAGTTTAACTTTAGTAAGGTGTTCAGCACCAAACGTAATTAAAACAAAGAAACAAATCAAAGTATAGGTTCACGGAGTCAATTGACAGTATTAGGGCTTTAATGGCTTTCAAGATGTTTGACTGCCATAAACCTACATTGATATTTAAATTTGCCATATGTGTAGCCATAACCTTGGAAGGTGCTAGGTAATCTATCTGTCCTTTCAGTATCTCATTAAAATGTATTTTTAGCATTAGTATTACATTCTCGTAGTTGGTGTTAATGCCTTAGTTAGGTGTTCCTAACAAACACATTCAAGTGAAGCAAAAGTAGCCTTTGTCTTAAAGACTAGGCATACATCTCCTCTTAGTAAACTATAAGAAAGAGAATAAAATGAGAGTTACAGAAACCTTTATGAACAGTTCAGGTTTTCCAACCCCATGATTTTACAAATTTGAAACAATTGTACCTTTTTAATTTTTTCAGGTAATTTGTTCAAATGCTTCACAATGTAACATGATATGCAATAGTGTCAATTGTTGGCCATGCAATAATTCAAGCTTAAAAGGTTTTTTTGTATGACGTTTGACAACTGTTAGACTAGTTTGGTCTGAGAGCCCATTTTAGAAACAACTATTTCAAAGACATGACACTAGATAAAACAATGGCACACAGAAGGATAAGTACAACAATACTCAGATGGTGAAAGAAGAGAGTAAGATCATAATTTTGCCATGGAAAATATATGTAGTTAGTGATGTAGTTAACCTTTAACTGGTAAGATGAGCAAAGGTCAAGTAAGTGTTATTTGTATTTACCCTTAAAGTAAAGGTAAGCTTTCCTGAATGCATGCAGTTACCCTTAAAGTAAAGGTAAGGTTTCCTGAATGGGTGTCAGTTACCCTTAAAGTAAAGGTAAGGTTTCCTGAATGCATGTCAGTTACCCTTAAAGTAAAGGTAAGCTTTCCTGAATGGGTGTCACTTACCCTTAAAGTAAAGGTAAGCTTTCCTGAATGCATGTCAGTTACCCTTAAAGTAAAGGTAAGCTTTCCTGAATGGGTGTCAGTTACCCTTAAAGTAAAGGTAAGATTTCCTGAATGCATGTCAGTTACCCTTAAAGTAAAGGTAAGCTTTCCTGAATGGGTGTCAGTTACCCTTAAAGTAAAGGTAAGGTTTCCTGAATGCATGCAGTTACCCTTAAAGTAAAGGTAAGGTTTCCTGAATGGGTGTCAGTTACCCTTAAAGTAAAGGTAAGGTTTCCTGAATGGGTGTCAGTTACCCTTAAAGTAAAGGTAAGGTTTCCTGAATGCATGTCAGTTACCCTTAAAGTAAAGGTAAGCTTTCCTGAATGCATGTCAGTTACCCTTAAAGTAAAGGTAAGCTTTCCTGAATGCATGTCAGTTACCCTTAAAGTAAAGGTAAGGTTTCCTGAATGGGTGTCAGTTACCCTTAAAGTAAAGGTAAGGTTTCCTGAATGCATGTCAGTTACCCTTAAAGTAAAGGTAAGCTTTCCTGAATGCATGTCAGTTACCCTTAAAGTAAAGGTAAGCTTTCCTGAATGCATGTCAGTTACCCTTAAAGTAAAGGTAAGCTTTCCTGAATGCATGTCAGTTACCCTTAAAGTAAAGGTAAGCTTTCCTGAAATCATGTCAGTTACTCTTAAAGTAAAGGTAAGCTTTCCTGAATGCATGTCAGTTACCCTTAAAGTAAAGGTAAGGTTTCCTGAATACATGTCAGTTACCCTTAAAGTAAAGGTAAGCTTTCCTGAATGCATGTCAGTTACCCGTAAAGTAAAGGTAAGGTTTCCTGAATGCATGTCAGTTACCCTTAAAGTAAAGGTAAGCTTTCCTGAATGCATGTCAGTTACCCTTAAAGTAAAGGTAAGGTTTCCTGAATGCATGTCAGTTACCCTTAAAGTAAAGGTAAGGTTTCCTGAATGCATGTCAGTTACCCTTAAAGTAAAGGTAAGGTTTCCTGAATGCATGTCAGTTACCCTTAAAGTAAAGGTAAGCTTTCCTGAATGGGTGTCAGTTACCCTTAAAGTAAAGGTAAGCTTTCCTGAATGCATGGCAGTTGTTTGGCTTTGTCATACCTTAAGGAATATTATTCCAGCTTGCTGGAAATATTTTAGCAAAGTCTTTTAAGGGTGTTTCATTTATTGCTAGGTAATTGGGGCTGTAGAGCAGGATACCTTCTCTGTTACATAGAAAGTAGGTGACATCCCTTAGGTGGAGTTTGTTGTATAGTGAGATGGGGGACAGCAAGTTTGATTCAGTAGATGTCCTTCATGGATGCATCTGCAGTCATAACAAATGGGTTGTCCTGTCATCAGGCAGCCCTTCGGTCGGCCGGATTCCAAAGTCTGGGTCCGGCTTCGGCTGATGTCGCACTTCACCCGACGTCATCTCTGCTGGTCTTCGGGTATAAAGGCATCAGCCGACGCCATTTTCGTCAGTCTTTCTTGCCGCGTGGTGCCCGAAGCAGAAGCTGTTCGCAAGTGCCGGTCGGTCAGATCCAGAGATTACTACTACCGAATACTACTTCGAAGACTTCTAAAAGCTAAGTACCCCGTTGGGGACTCTTTCTTGCCTCAGCCGATGTCAGAAAAAGTCAATAACTGTTTAACTTGTGGGAAACAAATACCTCATAAAGATTTCCACTCTTACTGTTTGCCTTGTTTAGGCCCAGACCACGACGTAGCAGCCTGTTCGGCCTGTGCTTCCTTCAACCGACGAACGCTTAGGCGTCGGTCGGAGTTTGCTGAACAGTTTTTCGGTTCAGATTTTGCGTACATTATGCCGTCGGATCCTCCGACTACCCAAATTGTTAAAAAACGCAAAGAAAAAGACCGACACTCGCGGTCCGCGGTTTCGGCCGAAACCACGGTTAAGCAAGCCGCGGGTGTCTCGGTTTCGGCCGAAACCGAGAAAACTGGTCAATCTTCAGCCGAATCCATGACTACTACTGAGGCTCCTGCTACCTTACCTGAATCAGCCTCAGAAATTTTGCCTACAACTGTGGTTCCTAGTGATTTATCAGACACCATCCCCTTGGATGTCTCTACCCCAGCACGTGGTGCTGCTAGGCCTCCTGCAGCCATGTCTATTAAGGCCTTTGCCAGGGCTAAAGCAGCCAAATCTGCTAAATCAGTGCCTGTTAAACCCCCCTCAATCAGGCCCACTTCTAGTTCACAAATGCTTACTCTGGCAGAAGATTTAATATCCTTAATTAGGGGATCCCAATCTCACCCAGACAGGGCCTCTCAGCCCCCAGAAAAGAGACCTAGAGCAGAGCCCCCCGAGCCTGTGTCCTCTGATGATTCTGCGGATGACTCAGACATTACAGACCAGCCAGAGGCTCCTTTTTCCAATTATGAAGATTCCGATGCTGAAGAATCCATTCCAGCTGCCTCTCCACCAGAGGAATTCTCCTTTGGGGAAACCCTACATGACATGAGAGAACAATTCCAATGGCAGGGACAAGATTTCTCAGATTCAAGAAAAAGGCTTAGGACTTTTCTGCACTTACCACAACATAGGCCCTTAGCTATACCTCCTGTCCTGTCTGTTGTGGACGATGCATTTAATGATGTCTGCACTGCACCTGATTCTTTACCTCCAGCCCCTGCCAAACCAGATAGATTTTACAGGGTGCCAGACACTCATCACAGCAAAAAACCCTATTCCCTCTGAAAGGGAATCCAGGTCCTTAGAGAGATGGGGGAAAAAAGTCTACACCTCTGCTACTCTCTCAGCTAGAGCTTTAAACTGTCAGTTTCACATGATCCAATACCAAGAGTTTATGCTTGATCAGTTAATTAAAAAGCTGTCCTCTGATGAATCTTTAGATAAGAAATATGTATTAGAAATGGTGAATAACATCCAACAGGTTAGTAACCATTCCTTAAAATGTGGCTATGATGCACTGGAGGCTTCATTTAGATCAGCCATGACTGGCACAGTGATAAGAAGGCATGCATGGTTGAAAGAACAGGTCTTACGGATCATGTTAAAGCTAAGCTATTGGATGCTCCTATGGATAAGGCCAGTCTATTTGGGGAACCTGCCCAGCAGGTAATGAAGAAAATGGAAGAGAAGGCAAAATCTGTACAAACAGTTAAAGATTTCCTACAGGTTCAGCCCCCAAGGTTTAGCAGGAACTGGCCTGCCAAAAATTGGTCCTTTCCTGACTCCACAAGATCACAAAGGGGCAGGAACAGACGCTCTAGGGGCAGAAATCAATCCAGAGGAGGTGCCTACAGAGGACGACAGTGGCAAGGCAATAACCGAGGCACAGACACAACCACTGCCACTGCAACAGGACAATCACAGTGACTTGGTTCTGACTCCGCCTACCAGGGAGCAAATAGCAGCACCATTAGGCGGAAAGTTAGCCTTATTCTCGAAAAATTGGCACTACATCACAAAAGACAAGTGGATTTTGCAAACCATAGACCAAGGCTACCGGTTCCACTTCCACACTTTACCAGTAAAAAGAGGAATGCCAAACCTGCCCCCAAATCAAAAAATAGAAGCCCTGCACCAGATAGCGGAATTAACAAAGATGAGAGCTGTGGAAAGAGTACCAATAACAGAACAGGGCAAAGGATTCTACTCCAGACTCTTCCTAGTACCAAGAAAAGAGAAAAACTGGAGACCTATTCTCGACCTGTCCATCTTAAACACATACATCATTGTCCCAAAATTCAAAATGCTGACCCTACAACAACTTCTTCCCATGCTGGGCAAGGAGTGTTGGCTGTTAACTCTAGATCTCAAGGAGGCATACCTGCACGTCCCCATTCGACCAAATTGCAGAAGATACCTCAGATTTCTTGCAGGATCAGAGCATTATCAATTCTCAGCATTGCCCTTTGGCTTATCTACTGCCCAGAGTATTCACAAAATGCCTGGCATCAGTAATCGCTCACTGCAGAGTACAGGGAATCCAAATTTATCCATACCTGGACGACTGCCTGTTACAAGCGGACAACAAAAGCAAGCTGACAACAGATTTACAAAGGGTCATTTACTTGCTACAAGCCCTGGGATATACAGTCAATTTACAAAAGTCAAGGCTGATACCATCCCAGACAAGAACTTTCTTGGGCGCGGAATTGGACACAGTAAAACAAATGGCATTCCTAACTGCAGAAAAACAAAAAGAGCTCCCTCTTTACTTCTTGGCATTAACAAAGCAGAACAAACTAACAGCAAGAAAAGTTCTGCAGGCCTTGGGCTTCATGGCATCATGCATAATCTTGGTCCCACATGCCAGACTGCATATGAGAAAGTTACAGTGGTACCTAAAGAATTTATGGTCTCAACACAGGCACAGCTTAGAAACAGAAATACCACTAATCCCATGCTTAAAACAGGAGTTCCTATGGTGGGCTCAGGCATGCCAGTCAAACCCAGGCCTACCCTTCCACAACTTCCGAGCAAGCCAAACCATCACAACGGACGCCTCAGACCTAGGATGGGGGGCACACATGCTGGACAAATGCGTACAAGGACTGTGGACTCAGGACCAGCTGCGCCTGCACATAAACCAAAAAGAGATGCTAGCAGTAAAACTGGCAATTCTAAAATTCAGACCATTCCTCAAAGAAGGCCATTTGATGATAAGGACAGACAACACCACAGTCATGTGGTACATCAACAAACAGGGAGGCACTCATTCATACCCCCTATGCAGAATGACTTTGGACCTTTGGAATCTGGCTCTAAGCTACAACATCCAGTTACAGGCAATATTTGTACCGGGAAAAGAGAACACCCTAGCAGACATTTTAAGCAGAACCACCTCGGATGCTCACGAATGGATGCTACACCCGGACATCTTCAAGGCCATTACAAAGAAATGGGGAATGCCACAAATAGATCTATTCGCTTCCCCACAAAATCACCAGCTCAAAAAATTCTGCACAAGGACATTCCACCCACTTGCATGGAAGGTGGACTCTCTATCCTTCAGCTGGAAAGGCTTGACAGCATATGCATTTCCACCTCTTCCCTTGATGCACAAGGTACTACTGAAAATCAAAGAGGAACGTCCAAGGATAATTCTGATAGCCCCGAACTGGCCAAGACAACACTGGTACCCATTGCTAAGGAGCATGTCTCGGGAGAAAATGTGGTCAATACCCCTGATGCCTCTGATGTTATCTCAGAACAACTACAGCATCATACATCCAAACCTAAAAACCTTGCAACTGACTGCCTGGAACATCACATAGCAGTAACTAACCCAGACCTTTCACAAAGGGTTAAAGACATTATCCTTGAAGCCCGCAGACCTTCAACAAGAAGGAACTATGCAGGAAAATGGAAAAGGTTCGTCATTGGAGTACTGAAAGAGGAAAAGATGTGTCGAACATAGATATTGCTAACATTCTGGAGTACTTGGCAGAGCTTCTACATACAGGCCTGTCCTATTCCTCCATCAAGATACATGCATCAGCTATCTCAGCAGAATACAGCTTTGATCCTCCTGTCTTTTCACATCCTCTACTCAGGCAGTTCCTCAGAGGGATCAAGAATGTAAAACCTCCTAGGAAACCACCATTACCAGCATGGGACTTGAATTTTGTACTAGAAAAATTGACACTCCCTCCGTTTGAACCAGCAGCAACAGCAGATCTACAACACCTGTCATGGAAAACTGCTTTCCTACTGGCTATTACTTCAGCAAGAAGGGTTTCGGAACTACAGGCCTTAATGGCAGTGCAACCCTTCCTAATCTTCCATCAAGATAGGGTATCCATGAGAACTAATCCTACATTTATGCCTAAGGTGGTATCCAGAGTGTCTTTAAACCAGGCAATCCACCTACCTACCTTCTTTCCCAACCCACAAAACAGAGGTGAAAGAATGCTGCATACCTTGGATGTACATAGGCAGTTACGCTACTACCTGGACAGAACCAAAAGTAACAGAAAAACGGACCAGCTCTTTGTAGCCTATGCAACAGGAAGGGAAGGAAAAGCAATTTCCAAACAGACAATCTCCAAATGGATAGGAAATTGCATAAGATTCTGTTACTCCTACCATGGAAAACCAGTTCCACAGAACATAAGACCTCATTCTACAAGGGCTACAGCCACTACCACAGCCTTCTTAAGAGGAGTGGCAACCAAGGACATTATTGAGGCGGCTACTTGGACCTCCGTGCATACATTTGCCAAGCATTATAATTTACCTCTATATTCTAGATCCCGAGCAGGGTTTGCCACTGCTGTACTGCAAGGGATCCTGACTACACCATAATTTTTATTCCCCCTCCCCTAGTTTGGCTATGGTATTCTACCCATTTGTTATGACTGCAGATGCATCCATGAAGGACATAGTACAGTTTTGTACCTACCATAAATGTAGATGTCCGAACTGGATAGCATCTGCAGTCAGGATTACCCTCCCTCCTTCCCCTCTGTGGTACTCCTAGGGTATTTACCCTCCTAATAGCTAGCTGGGGGGGGGGTCTCTTATGGTGTATTTGTTTGTATATATGTACATACATGTTTATTTTTTGTGCTTGCCTTCTACTATTTTGGAAACATTGGCATTTATCCAAAATTTAGCTTTCCAAGAGGGCAATTGGCATCTGGGGCAAGAAACACTGAGGAAAATGGCGTCGGCTGATGCCTTTATACCCGAAGACCAGCAGAGATGACGTCGGGTGAAGTGCGACATCAGCCGAAGCCGGAACTTTGGAATCCGGCCGACCGAAGGGCTGCCTGACGACAGGACAACCCATTTGTTATGACTGCAGATGCTATCCAGTTCGGACATCTACATTTATGGTAGGTACAAAACTGTACTTTTGAAAGCTAGGGATTTCAATAGCAAAGTGTGTCCAGCTTGTTTTGCCTAATGTTATAAAAAGGTGTACCCTATTTTGTACTTTGTGAATAAATTAAATAATCGTGTTCTCTGTTTACACATTGAATGTATTTTGTGGGGAGCTAAGAGAAGTAATCGAAAATCCAAATTCTAATCTGGGGATTAGTACATTAAGAGCTATGCTTTCTCTTGTTTCTCTAGTTAGAAATATGAGACTTTGAACTGAAATACTGTGCATTCTCCATTGTGTTTCTGTGTGTATTTTGAAGGAGAGGTGTTGATTTAATATTATTCCTAGCTACTTTTTTTCTCTGACAGAGAAGACTAAGCTTACTGGGTTTTATATAGTTAGTGTTTTAGATTTTTTTATTTGTGAGGGGGACTGATAATCTAGTTCAGGAAATAAAATTATGCGTGGGATGGTTACACTTGTGAAGAAGTACAGGCTGAAGTTATTTAGGTTTAAGTGGGTCTGGGTAATATAAATTCAAGCAATGCAGAAATGGATTATTTAGACTTATGCTGCCCATGTATTATAAGTGTGAGGGTGAAGAACTGTGGTAAGAATTACAAAATGCAAACAATGCTCTGCCTGATCTAAAAGTGAAGTGTCAGAATACACAAGTTGAGAACAAGCTAATAAATGCACAACTTACTGAGGCGTACACAGACGCATGCCCACACTGATGAAGTACGAAGAACAAAATCAAGAACTATACACAGACGCATGCCCACACTGATGAAGTATCCCAGGTTATACAACTAAACAAGTCAAAAGGTGCACATAAAAACAAAAAAAACAGGTGGTATTTAATAGTAAGGAACTCAAAAATGTTATATTTAAAGACATCACAGTGACTTAACCACTTGTAATCAACATATCAGCAGCTGGAACAAAGTGAAACAAAAATGAAAACCTTTTTATCATATTGCAGGAAGAAAAATAAGTTGCTTTGCAAGATGGATAAACAGTTATTATCAAGCTAACCAGTAAATTCAATTATTTATTTATTTATTCCAGTTTGATGACCGGGGAGGTCCACTGGGCTCAGGACCCCGATTTCAGTGGAGGCTCAGGGAGAAAAGCTCCACATTACATAGTAAAATTAAAAAAACAACAGATAAAATTAAAATTAAGATTCAAAGATATAGATATATTAAGATACAATAGATAATATTAAGTTTTATGAATACTGGTAAATTGTGATGCAGAGACAGTATGAGGTACAGTGGTTACATAGCATATGAGTCATATTGACATGGTTGGTTAAAAAGGTTACACAGAATCTGAGTCTTGTTATGGCAGAGTGGTAGAACAAGCATAAATGTTAGGGAAGGGGATAAAAGGGAAAGCAAACTATTTACAATATTTACATTATATACACAAGACAACAGTAAAGAATAAGTAAAATCCATGGAACAAAGTTGTTGGAAATAGGAGTAGTATGGAAATACAATTAGTGTAGAGAGTAGAAGGCTAGGTGGGGAAAGTGCAGTTGCACTTCCAATTAGAGAACAAGTAGGAATGGAGTAGGGTTTTGAAGTTGTCAGGGTTTTCTGTCATTCGTAAAGAAGGAGGGAGGGCATTCCATTTTTTGGCTAAGGAAAAAGATAGGAGGTGCTGCCCAGCAGGTCTCTTTGGTGTGTGGACAGTGAGTAGGTTTAGGTGAGCAGATCTAAGTGGCCTGTTAGGGGTGTAAAGTTGTAGGATGTTGGATAGTGCAGGACATTTAGAGGGTTTAAATAATAGCCTATGGGCAGAGGTAAGTTGGAGATAGTCTAGAAGGTTGGGAAGTTCTAGCCAGTTTAGTGAGTGGAGGGCAGAGCAATGGTGGGAGGAGTGTTTGTCTTTGATGACGAACTTTGAAATTTTATTATAACAACTTTCCATTTTTGAGCAAATGGAGGCAGATAAGTTAGTTAATAGAGGGGCGCCATACATTAGTGAGGGAAGAAGATGGATAGTGGCGAGGATTTGTCTAGAAGAAGGAGAGTGATAGTGGATGTTTCTGTATAGCAGGCCAAGTTTTTGATGTGTTTTCTTGATGTTGAGTTGAATATGGGTGTCAAATTTTAGGTTTTCATCTATAGTGACCCCAAGTAGTTTGGCATAGGGAACAATTTCTATGGTTGAATTGTTATGGCTTCTAATTTGGAAGGAGATTTTGTCAAGATGAAAGGATTTTGAGGGGGGGTAAGAATAGTATTTTGGATTTGTTAGCATTTAGAGAAAGGTGGTTTTGGAGCATCCAGTTCTCAGTGGTGGAGAAAGCAGTTTGAGTGTATGATAAAAGTTCTGGGAGGTTGGTCACACAGCAGATTAAAGTGGAGTCGTCAGCGTATTGTATGATTTTAGTATTTGAGATGGCAGAGTGGAAGTCATTGATAAATATGGTGAATAGCATAGGGCCAAGAATGGAACCTTGGGGAACTCCAGTGGGGGTAGGAAGGAAGTTAGAGGTGCCTTTCCTCCATTTTACAGCTTGAGATCTGTTGGATAGGTAACTTGAGAACCAGGATAGTGTATTGTGTGAGAGGTTGAGCTTAGCAAGGTGGCTAAGGAGATGAGTATGGGAGACAGTGTTGAAAGCCTTGGAGAGATCTAGTAGAACTGTTGAAACTATTTTACCAGTGTCACGGGCATGGTTGACTATATCTAGGAATGAGAGTAGAGCAGTTATAGTGCTATGGCCAGGACAGAAACCATGTTGGGTTTGAGAGATGAGGTGGTTTTTGATAAGGAAGAGCATTAACTGAATGTGAATGCATTTTTCCAGTATTTTTGATATTGGGGAGAGGATGACTATGGGGCGAAAGTTTGAGGTATTATTATTTATACCACCTTTGTGGAGAGGATGTATAAAGGCAGCACGCCACAGCTTGGGGACATATGATTCCTGTATGGATCTGTTGATTAGGGTACTAATGGGGAGGGCGATTCCATCTGCGGCAATTTGAAAGAATTTAGATGAAATGTTATCTGGGGCATTAGAACAAGGTATTTGTAGGCCAAACATAAAATTCAAAGCAATTCTTTAGAGGAAGCAAACAATAAACTAAAACAAAGTTTGCTTCTATGCTGAGCTGACAGGAGGAGGCCATACTAGTATATCAGACCTGCAAAAGGAAAATAACTCCCCCAAACATAAGGAAGACACTAACATGAAACTTTTGATACCAAGAGATGTAACAGTTATGCAGAGGAGCAGAGAATGTCATTGTCTGACAGCCATAGAGACAACTCAACACAAGTGTACTAAAGACCAAAATAGTGTGCCTTTTGTAATCACAGAACCCAAAGTTACAGAAGCAAACCTAAGGCAAAGAAGGAGAATGCAATATGCTTCACGTATGCCGAATGTTGAATGTAGTCCAACCATGAGTCTAACCTGAATGACTCTCCACCTGTTTCCAACGTTCTTCTTGGGAAGACCCTTAGATATCAAAGTCTCATCTTGAAAAGGATAAACAGAGCAGAAATAACTGTGATTATCCTACCATTATGAAGAAGACAAAACCTCTCTAATGTCATCCCATACCTATCCTCAAGCAAAGCCTTTTATTTCCCACCATGTTAGTTCCTACCCTAAAAACAAGTAATTTTCATTACTTTTCCTACCTGTCAGTTCTATCAGAGTCTCTGCTCATGTACAAATCTTTATCCGGTGCAGTCATCTCACCTTTAGTTACATTACAGTAGTTGAGATCTTCGATGTTACAAGCTACATCACCCATATAATTACCATTTGTAAAAAAATGTTAGTCTGTAATTAGTTTAATTTCTTGTACTTTTGCAAACTTGCAAGTGGTATAATCTTGGAGTATTTATCATGTGCAAATGTTGGTTAAATTTTGTAATTCCTTTCAATTTGTACTTTTGTAAATTTGTAACTTAATGCAATCCTGGAGCTTTTATCCTCAAGCCTCTACTAAAGGGGGTTTTGCCAGTCTAACTTTCCTTGTAAACAAATGCAAACTAATAAATAATTAAATAAATAAGGAAGGTGTTCTATAAAAGAAAACAGTTAAGGAACATGCAATTGAAATACAGCTTGGAAAAAATAATACAGTCGCAAACAGGTCAGATGTCATGGAAAA
Source organism: Protopterus annectens (assembly GCF_019279795.1). Lineage (NCBI taxonomy): Eukaryota > Metazoa > Chordata > Ceratodontiformes > Protopteridae > Protopterus > Protopterus annectens. The sequence continues at coordinate 1,647,639,450 of NC_056741.1, read as the reverse complement.
CACAGACAAGCATATAGCTGCTGTGTCAATCTTATGACGCATAAGAAAATTTGATCTGACACTAACACCAGCAAAAAGCATAGAAAAGGGTCAAGCAACAGAATCTAACAGTACATTAAAACTCTTCTCTTTGGTACTCAGCAGCAGAGCAGTACAGTCACCAGCACAGCAGCTGTGAATAAAAGTGATTTGTGTCCCATTATGAAATTGAATTTAAAAGAGGACTGAAACCACTGTTCTGAATTGGCCAGTGAGATTGTCTTTCAGCCAAGATGGGATTTGGCTGGACGATGATGCTCATACCCAGAGGTCATGTAATACAGTTTTCCCTAGTGATTGCTGGGAAGTATGTTAAAAAGTAATGCCAGGACTTTCTAGGATGAGGATTCCACATGCACACCTGTTTTGGAAGGGGATTTGTAAACCAAGAATGGAGACTCTTGGATGAGCTGATAACAGAAGAAGACAATGATTTTTCTGCAGTCTAACAAGATTTTTCAATAAATTTACTTGTGGAGACTAAGTTGTAGACATTCTGGCTGCAGCAATGTGGAAAGCTGATTTTAGAGTGTCTTTAAAAGCTGAACTGTAGTTTGGGGAGGGGTGGCATGTCCATGCTCAGTATCATGTATTTCTGGGTGTTGGAAATTACCTGGAGTTGCTCTAATAGCATTAGCAATGCATTTCATAACTCCAGTGTATGTAAACTGCATTGAAACCCCACAGCATCTCTCCAGGGTGTGTGCAACATACTAGTGTTATTGATGCAATGACTGCTGAATCTCACCCTCCCCTGGCACTCATGTTTAGATATTCTGAGGCTGTACCTCTGCTCCTAGATGAATTGTTTTTTTAAGGCATCTCTGTCAATAATTAGTGGAAACTTCTTGGAATTTAAGAGATTTGTGGGACAATTGTAGCAGCACAAGGCTGATGATCTTTGGAATAACTTCATAAAACTGAGGCAACTTCTACTGAAGAAGACTGCTGGCAAAGGGGAGGCCACCTTTTCCTGCTTAAACAGGACATTAATACCTTGCTAAAATCTTTTGGTGTTTATAGCTGGTCCCTTGGTGAGACTATAAATAATTTCTGCTGGCTTGGAGGAGGAGTTTGCCTCTGTTAGGTTTCTTTGAAGTAAATGTGAGACAGAGAAGGACATTTTTTTTAGTAATTTCTCAATAAGTGGTCAAGCTGTTTTCTTAATGCTTACATGTCAAATGTAACCCACAGAACAGTTTGCCTGACAAGGAACCGTGCTGACACTGTGGAAGGGGGTCTGACGGTGCTGTTGGTGGTCCGAGCTGGTGGGCTGGCTAGGACGACTTGGAATTGAAGAGCCAATGTCAGCTCTTCTTTCTCTTGGATTCTACCACCAACAGGGCACCCTCTACTGCTGGGTGTGGTGTACAATGCACAGAGGTTGCTACAGCTGTAACAGGAGATGTAAGGCAGACATTCAGTGGTCTCAAGCATGGTAGTGTTGTGAGATATCCACAGCATCATTGTTTTCTTAACATTCGAAGATCTCTGACATTGCATCATGGTGAGATATGCACAGCATTATTAAATACATTTTTTGATAAATTTTTGTTACAGATTCATAAACCTAAAAAAATGTAGGACAGAACCTATACAGCTGCTCACCCGCTATTCAATGGAATAAGCTTCCCATGACCCTGAGAAGCATACCTCAGGTCTACAAATTCAAGAGATCTCTCAAAGAATACCTAAACCACATCTGTATATGCCACTGTAACCAGCCCACCTGAATCCAGCTGTTTCTCCATCTCTCCTCTTCTTTATTCCTCTTTCCTTCCTACTCTAATCGCCTTTTTTACTCTGTTTTCTTTCTCCAATTAACCTGCTTCTTCTACCTTATAAGCACCTGACTCTCTTCTGCATGTCTCTGTTCCTGACTCCACTGTGCTGTCTCTTAACCGACTACTAATATCCACTCCTCCTGTTGTCTACTGTTTGTAACTGATCAATATACTTAGCCCCATTATCTACTTTTCTACATATCTGTGCCCTCAATATGTTTATCTGCTTAACTATATTGTATTTAAGTCTAGCTTTCTTTATTGTTATCTTATCATATTGCTATTCTTATTGTATTATACATTTATTGTAACATGCATCTCTCAATTATATTTGTACTGTTGGAGCTTTTCTCCCCGGGCCTCCACTGAAAAGTGCTTTGTCCCAGACAGACTATCCCGGTCAACAAATGTCAAATAAATAAATAAATTATTGTGGTCTCAACATTTGCAGATCTCTGACATTGCAGCATGGTGAGACATGCAGAGAATCCTTGTGCTCGTAACATCTGGAGGTCACTGACATGGCAGCATGCTAGGATATGCACAATATCATTGCTGGGGTCCCATGTTTGACTGGAGTAGTTGTTGCCATTCATTATCATCTTTCCCCTTACATCAAAAACAAACCTCTTCCACTGACCGTGACGCATCATCCTTCTTCCAGGCATTTGTCTGTTAAAGGAGGAGCAGTCAGATCATTTGAGGAGTAAGGGCTAAGATGTCAATAAATTAAAAAAAAAAACAAAAAAAACGTAATATTATTTTGGTTTCTGTGACATTAAATGGGCTGCGCTACTGCAAACAGAAATTAACAAATTGTTAAACTAATGTAAAGTCATATTCAAGATCATGTGGTAGCAAGTTAACCCAGCAAAGAACAGTTGTGAACTGCACAGACTTGATTTTGTTTGTGTTTGGGGGGCATAAGTTCAGACATGATCACTAAATGAATCTGCCATAGCTCCAGTAGTGGCACATACTGTGTAATGGAATAAAAATCCATTTGGGAGTAGTTTTTCTGATAATACATTGTCAAGCCTAGTTGTTAATGTGATAAGTTAAAGAGGTCTGAAAAGCATTGTTTCCATGTATGCATGACAGGTGTGATCACTGATGATCAGTGTGTAGAATTTGTTTATAAATTCTCTCTTTATGCTGCAGCTTAACAACTGATGGTTATCTTCTGCAACATCCTCGTCAGAATCCAGTGGGGAAATAGATAAATGCAAAAGTAAGTTGTTTACTCAATTATTCATTCATTTATTTGTATCTTTTTGATCTTAAAAGAGGAAATAAGAGAATAGTATGTGGGAGATGGAATAGTTCTTTGGTGCAAGATAAGGTGACTCAGGAAATAACAGGTTCAGAGATTTTTATTAGGCTTACAGTCAAGGAGTCCTTTGAGAAGCTTAGCCATATCACCCTATACTGGTAGGAGATTCCCCATAAGTAGATTTTCCCCACCTATCCCAGGTAAAGATCTGTAGCAACAAATCCACTCATCCTGGCTGGTTTTAAAGATACTTAGAGAAATGCTGTGCTAGATATGTCAGGGTAGCCCATTTCAGAAATGGGAGAAGTTAGTTAGCTGTCTCCTGCCATCTGCTGGTGAGGATGTGCTAGTACAGGTGTAGGCCTCTACAGCAGGTACTTCAGTTACATGATGACTTTTCAAATTGCTGTGGTTCATTAACAGTATGGAAGGCTAAGCAGAAATCACTCCACAGAAGTCTGTACAACACTGAGTAGAGGTTTGGGGCCTTGTCTACCACAGTAGCTAAGGGGTCTGACGTCTCTTTTTAGTGAGGACACACTGAGGTATTTTGAGTTGTCACTCGTTTGTCTCTAATACATATAACAAGAAGGCTTGGGGTTTCGTTCAGATGCTTTAATACATACAAACACATTAGGATGGATTGCAGCATCGTTAAATATGAATGAACTAGTTAACAAACAGAGCTTACATACATACATGCTTACATCTCAACAGCTAACTACAAATTGGCAGTCAGGCTTGCATGTGCTCAGTATTTATACTCTAGTGCAAGCCCTTGGATAGCTTCTTAAAGGTATATACACGCATACTGATCTACAAGTTGGTTTCCATGCTTAGCAAGTTGCATACCAAAGGAGGCATTACATTCAGTGATGAGTTTAAGAATGGAAGAATAAAATGGGACTATAACTTCTTTGGACCTTAAAAGGCTACTATAAAGACTAAGTTTATCAACACTGATACTGAGGGTCTCAGTGACGTCAGATTTATGTGAAATGTAATATGGTATGCAGTAGTGATGGGAGATTTGCCAAGGTGACTTGTATTTCATTTCCTGGTGAAGTATATAAGGTCGCCTACATTAGTATTTATTACATCAATTTGAATGTATTCTACAGCCTTGCATATAATAAGAATAATGCATGCTCCCCATGTCCCACTGGGTGTACCACAGTAGGGTAAGGGAGAAAGCAAAACTCAAATCAGTCCATATGGCAACTTGAATGACAACTGCTATCAGTTGGCTCTCGCACAGTAGGAAATGAATGGGCTGATAGACTGATGGTCAGCAAGAAGAAGGGAGCAAAATTTGGCAAAAAAAATTCTATATAACAAGTCATTTATCTCATCAAAATGCAAATGATTCTATTGTCTTTATAAAAGTCTGTCTTGATGCCTGACAGAGCCATTTTAAGAAATAATTTCCTAGATAAGATTCATTTTTTTTTTACCTTATTACCTTAGCAGACATTAATGAGCATTTCAGGTAAAGATATATTGAAAACTATTAGAATGTTCAACCTTGTGATTGAAGCCTTGTCACAATGTCAGCTTTCATCATTTTCAATTAAATAATGCAGCATTATCTTCAAACTATATCATGCATGTGATTGCTGGTAAAATTCACTTCATATCAGTGATCAGCACAAACTTGTGTTATACTGACTGCAAAGGTCCATGCAGATGGAAGCAGAGTTACAGCATTGTTATGTATTTTCAGCAGCATTTAAACATATTCTTAATTTTTCCCAGATAGTGAGGTCATAAAACTATTAAGTTATAATTTTAGCATAAACGAAATTGTAAACCATTAAAGATTAGGAGCCCACATTTACTTTGAGAAGGAAAACCCATTTATCTTTTAGATTCATGTGTTGATCCTGCTAATAGTACAATCATTTTTGAACAGTAATCAGCTGATAGGTAGTTACTATGCTTGTAGTCCAGGGGACCATTGAGGAGCCTAGCCAAAATTTCCAATTGCACCCAAGCACTGTCTGGTTAAGTGATTGCTCAAGGTCCCACAGTAGGTAAATGAGGACTGCAGGAATTAAACCCTGTGCCACAGGACCTAAATATCACAAAAATCTAGTAAATCCTCAAAAAGGAAGTTATGTCTTACCATAACATTCCATCTGTGTTGTTCATCTTCTTTCCATTCATCACTGACAGCATCAGATCAATAATTTAACAGTCTAAATAGTTATAGTTCAGTTCTATCTGTAATATAACATTTGTAGAAATACATTTTTTCACCATAAAATATCTCAAAAAGTCTTTGTTGAAATTCGTTTTTCCCCAAAAGATTTTAATTTGTTGTAACATCAAAAGTCACACACAAAAAAAATAAAATTAAAGTAAACACACAAATTGGGGAGAAATATAATGGTATAATTCATGGCCCTGTATTCAATACTTGTATAAGACTGCAATACAACCAGATAAAATTCTGAATGTAAAATATTGAAGACATCCATTACTATGGATCTGCCATTACAATTTGTGAAGACATTCCCAGAATAATGCCATAGTTCCTTAGTAAAGTATAAGGTCACAATATAGCACTTCAAAATACTTCTCATAAGTGTTGACCACCAGTATTGTATTCTCAGCAGATTTATTTTTTCATTGCAGAAGTTATTTTACAATGGCAATCCCTTTCACTTTGCTGAAGAGTCATGTTGTGTTTTGACTATCTGGTCTGGTAAATCTTTCAGTTATAAGAGCTGGAATAACATTAGGAACTGTATAATTACAACTCACAATATTCAGCCATATGAAAATGGACTCCAACTGTTATAACAAGAATGGGCCTGGGTCCTGTTTGCACTATGTATCCGTACGGGGTGTCGAGAGATGAACAAGTTATTGAGTGACTCGGTCAAGTCAATAATTGCATGGATGAGTGACTGACTGGCTGATTGCATGAATGACTGAGTCAGTAAGTTAATCAGTGAGAGTGTGTGTGACTCACTGATTGATTGCAAGAGTGAATAAATGAGTGAGTAAGAGAATGTGTGAGTGAGTGAGTGAGTGAGTGAGTGAGTGAGTGAGTGAGTGAGTGAGTGAGTGAGTGAGTGAGTTAAGCATCAAGTGAGTAGGTGAGTGAGTGAGTCTGCCAGTCAATCCATCAATCAGTGGATCAGCAGGTAACTGACTGGTGAGAAAAGTCAGTAAGTAACTGACTGGTGATGAGCGTCAGTAAAGTAGAAGAGATGATCCTGAAAGTAACTCTGCTGAGGATAGGTACCTAGCTGTTTTGACTTACATTCTCTACTAAAACGAACTGTACTCCCAACAAAATCAGTTTTACACTTTCTAGTAAGATTTGCTAGTATCATCTTGTACATCTACTTGTGAAATCCAAAGTTAGCACAGCAGAAATGGGTAGGTAGATATTTTACCTTTCAGTGCAGCTGTGAAGGCAGTCTGCCATGTGCAGAAATCCTGGAGTGCTACATAAAAATTAATACTACTGTCACATCCTGGTAGAAAAAGGTCAGATTCCTGTGCAGCTAAAATGGGTCTGACACAATGAAAACTCTCTAGAATAACTGAGGTGTATTGAGTTCTAAATGTAGCAATTTCAAGCCAATTATTTCACAAGAAAAATGGTATCTTTGCTGTTCAGGATTCAGAAACTGAATTCCCTCACTACCGTTGCATTTCATCTCATCATTAAGTTGCCCAGGACACTTGTGTCCATTGAGCAAAGAAATTATTCTAAGTGTGACTGGCTTTGTAGTCGTATAGGTATGAGTAAATGCAAGCATCCCTGGCTTTTTATTTTACTGTTATGTGGAAAACTACTATGAGATGGACTACAAATTGTTTTGTTACTGATGTTTACTTCAAACACAGAAAACTAACCCTTGTGTTGTTATAAGACCCCCACAGTATCATCCCCCATATTCAAATCATATGTCTATAGGTGTCAATGTCTGCATGCTTACGATATTTACAGATTACTTCTGGATGTTGCCTCCTACAGGCTTAAACAGTTGATTATAGAGATGTAACCCTGTTACTAAGCAGCGTGTAAGCAGGCATATGTTTTAGGCATTAGAAAGCTGTAGGCATTTACTGGCATCTATAAGCCTAATATTTCTAAGAGGTACTTAGAAGACAACATACACAGATTAATTAGAGCATACCCGACAACATTTGCAAACTTATTTCCCTGCGCAAAATGGAAGCATTCTGTCTCATCCATCCTCGATATGAAGTCTCCAGTCATGAAGTTCTCCATCACTATTCCAATTCTAAAAGTATGTACACCTAAAGTTGTATATACTTCTGTACGAGTCATCATTATATTTCAGATATAAAAAGCTATTCTGCTACTCAACTGACATGTTAAAAGATGAGTTTATTGGTTAGTGATTCATTTATGTAATCTAAAGAAATTCAGTCTTTATCATTTTCAGAATTCAAACGTCACACTGTTATATGACATCATGTTGTGACTTTTGTAATTCACATCTCTTCTTACTTTATAAGTTAATCATATATTCATACAAGTCTGTTTGGGTATCCAGTGTTAGAATTTAGAAACATCTGGCATTATACCATCTCCTACCTGAAATTTTTTTTTTAAAGTATAAATTATTTTTAGTGTCATCGACAACCCTCTGATCACTCTGCAAATCTAAATAACTAAATAGCTGTTTAAATAACATAAGGAATTCAGGATAAATGAATGAAATACAGATCAATCAATCAACAGATCCCTAATTAGGTTAAATATCTCTTGAGCCTAGTTTTGATTTAATGTGCTGTCCTCCCTTGGCCTTTAAAACAGCAATTAACAGGCTGAGTCAAACTGTTGTGAACCACTGGCATCTAATAAGAGTACATAAGGATTAAAATAAAACTGAGCATAAAGCTACTCTGAAAACTGGAATGAGAAGGTTAGGATTGTCTTGTTAAAGTAATACATTAGAGAGAAGGATGTCATCCTCCTTAACTCAGGAAGAGAACACTAAGCAACTAGGATTATACACAAACAAGATCATTGTTATTTGTTAACATGCCTAACATTATGATAAAATCTGTAGAACAGAAAAGAACTATGAAAGCATCATGAGTAAACAGACAAACAAAAACATAATTGAGGGTTAGTAAGACAACAACACAAACACTATAATGGCCTTGTGAGTTACTATAAAATACTTGCTGAGACATCTCTCCCATCCAGACACCTTCTTGAGAAGACTACACAAAGTAGATGATGCAGTAGTCTGATAAATTAAAAGACATTTTAGTTGGAAACAGTGTTTTCCAAAATAGAAAGTTGGCAACATATCTGAGAAGGAAGCTAATTTATCAGATCAAGAAAAAGAAATGTATAGTCTTTGTAATATATTTGTGAAATGCTGACAAGATTGAAGCAAATGAGACTGCTGTGAAAAGGAGAAGTATTGTTAGTGGATGTGCTGACATGGATTTGGGTTATTGATCTAAGAACTAAGAAAAGAAAGTCATTAAGGTTTCTGTAATACTGGATATGCCCTATGTCTCCTATTACATAAACCCTGGTGAGTCGCTGTCAGAAGACCCCAGACTGACTCTGTGTTGTAAAGTGACCCTCCTATCACACATCACCACCACCAAAGCACTGGGGACCCATTAGAGTCACTCTTTCTGTTTCCATCGAATTAATGCCTTCATTTCTGTAAAGTGCAACTCAGTACTTAAAGTAATGAGAACATTAGATCTGACCTTTACTAACCTTTCGCTTCTGGAAATCAGCATTGTTTTGCATTAGAACATCAGACAATTCTAGGAACATCCTATTATCTTTAAAATTAATATAATAAAATAAATAAATCCTGCTACTGCTGATTAAGTCATTATTCAGTTTCATGATCTTGTGATTTAACTTTTTGTGATGCTTTCTTTTTAAAGCCCACACTTGCTTCTGTTGTTTTGAAAATCCATCTGATTGTAGAAAACCAATGCTGGTTCTCCTTAGCAACTGTTGCTATGTCATGGAGGTGCCTTACTCATGAAAACCAAACAGCTGCATTTCAGTATGCAGTTTATCCCTAGCTGGACACAGCATTAGATTCATTAATCCACATACTAATGCTTGCAAATTAACTGACACTTAACATGTTTAAATAACAGAAAATAATGTCATACACATGTCACATAGTACAGAAAAAACAAAAACATGTAATGCAGTTGTACCAGATGGAACACTATACTCCAAGCTGAAGACATGCAGTAAGATAACACCTGCAAAATTATACCTGAAATAACACAAATGGGTCATGAATATTGCTAGGGAAATGGAAAAGTAATGATAGGATATAAAATGAATAAGCGACTCTGTCTGCAAAGGCAATCAGGCATGCATGAACATGCAGAATGCAGTCAAATAATACAGTAGCTGTGTGTGTGTGTGTGTGTGTGTGTGTGTGTGTGTGTGTGTGTGTGTGTGTGTGTGTGTGTGTGTGTCCATCATACCACTCCAGCACGATCCAGAAATGCAGCAAGTCAGCTCATTTGACAGCGTCAAATGTTAACACAGATTTACATATACTGTTGTGCTAACACAATAATAAGCATGCATGCACACATGCATATATTTTATTTATTAGTTAAATGGGTATGTGGGCTGTATATGTGTGCACACATGTATAATTTAGAATGACCAGTCAAAAAGCATATTTTTGGAGGTCAGAAGCCAAAGTATATAGGGGAAAAACACTGCAGCTATGGGGACAGCAGGTAAGCTCCACATAGACAGCAACTAAAAGTCAAGTCTGATCCCCAGACAATGTGGGCACTACAGGGCAAAGCTTTTACCAGTGAGTCTATATGCTGTCCAAACAAAGAGCAGGATCAATAGGGTGATGCCAGCATGGCAGAGATGGAAAACCTAGCCTAATGTGCAGAGTTTAGTGCCTATCCTATAGCACATGCAATTCCTAGAAGGCAGCACCAAATAAATCAGTGAGGGTCACTTTAAATCAGACTGCCCATAGCAGCTCTAATCATACGTCTTTGTCATTGCAGCTGGCTATGGAGAGCAAAGGGCGCCCAATTTGTGCAACACAAATAGACTGCCCTGTGACAGTGTGGAACACAGTGTACTAGACCTAGTATGACACATAGACAGCCATGGGAGATTAATAATAGAATATCTGTGCAATAGCTTTATGTGGAAAAGCCTGCAGCAGCAATGGACACATTACAAAAAAACACAAAAGCCAAAGGTCACATGCATCAGGTTAAACAGATTTACAACAAAGGTTCGTAGGTGAGTACTAGGCTAACAGCCCTAAAGCCTATCTAAGCCTAGCCCAAGAAGATTCCCTGGCATCATGCCACCCAAAGTAAGTTCCCAGTGCCCCTGTCAAGCAAGGCCACTGAAGTGATCCCCGGGGTGAACTTTCTATTGCCCATCCACTCATCAAGATTTCTCTTAAAGAGGGTCAGTGAAGTGCACTGCTTGACATGAATGGGAAGCTTGTTCCAGAGTATTGGAAGTCTCTGGGTTAGGAACCTGTCCCTCCAGCACGTTCTGTTTATTGTGGTAATGACGTTTAGGCCCCCGGAGTGTGTGGCATGGAGGGATTGTGATTTCTTTAGGTGTAGCATATCTAGCAGCTCTGGGTCAGACATGGCTTTGTAGGTCAAGAAGAGATGTCCTCTAAGTAGGAGATGAGAGACGGGAGTATAGCTGGAGTTTTTTGAGTCTGTCATACAGGGCATGTGTCTAAGGCCTAAGAGCCTCTTAGTGAGATATTTTTGTGGCCTTTCCAGTTGTAGGTGTCTAGTGAGGTACAAACCAAATGGGGCATTGTATTCTGTAATAGATCTAATGAGGGATGAGTAGAGAGGGATTATGACCTCTTTCTTCCTGGATGAGAAACCATTTGTAATGAGATGTGCCACATAGAAGAACTTTCTGACTATGCAGCAGGAATACATGGCATCAATACAAAAAGAACTGTCAACAATAGGATTATGGAAATGACATAAAAGAGTGGCCACATGAAACAAATGTGTAGCATAGGCAAAGGACTAAACAAAGAAGGCAGTCTGCACACAGAAATAAAGTGAGGGACAGCCATCCATTTTGGTGAATTAATCTCATTTCATCATGATTTAAAATGCAGCAAGAAAGGTGTGAAGCACTAAGAGATGGCAATAGCTGGATTAGCCAACATGAAAATATGCAAGGTAAGCAGAAGAAAGAAACAACCCAACAGATGATACACATGCACATACAGCAAGGCCATATGTCGGGCAAGCACCCTGACATACAGAATAAAGTAGTAAAATTAATAAGCAGAACATGAATAGGTAAAGTAAGCATTTGGGAGTAGCAGTTGATGGACATCATAAGGGTCAGTGCTGCAATATCATTCATTCTGACCTGTCTTCCAGACAGACCTAGAGGAAAATTCATGTTTTCAACTCCTGCACAGGTTGTTCCTCTTTTTGATGGTATGTCCCTATTTTCAGGTTTAATGTACCCCTTCACACCATTTTCTGGATCACTGTCATCACATGTGATCATTGAAGCTGTCTAGTACACAGAAAACTACATTACATGACCCACAAACTAGTGGCAAAAATACTTTACAGAAACAGGACACACATCTTGCATCTCCTTTTTTCTGAAGCAAAAATAAATTCCCTTGTGAGGTAGAATTTTGCAATACAGTTCATTAAAGTCTCCAGATTTTATGCATCTCTGATTAAAGTCTCCAGATTTTATACATCTCTGATTAAAGTCTACAGATTTTATACATCTCTGATTAAAGTCTACAGATTTTATGCATCTCTGATTAAAGTCTACAGATTTTATGCATCTCTGATTAAAGTCTCCAGATTTTATACATCTCTGATTAAAGTCTCCAGATTTTATACATCTCTGATTAAAGTCTACAGATTTTATACATCTCTGATTAAAGTCTCCAGATTTTATACATCTCTGATTAAAGTCTCCAGATTTTATACATCTCTGATTAAAGTCTCCAGATTTTATACATCTCTGATAATGTGCTTATTTTTCCATTTTTGTCACTCTTTTTTTAAATGTGTTAATATCCCACATTCCTACTAGATGTGGGAAGAGTTATGCGCCATTTGGTATTCATATTTGATGCTAATTAGACGTCCCGATTTTTGGCAGGATGTTCCCCCTTTTCAAGGGTCTTTGCTCTTATTTTGAAAGTCTGCAGGATGAGGCATACCTGAGATTTGGATACTCTCACAGCAGTGTGGTTTCTTCTCCCATAGCAAGTATATCCGTAGAATGCTTGGCAGAAAGGGGAGAACATAGAAGTTTCATTTTTTTGCTGCTAAACTATTTGGTAATCTCTTCATTAGTTCCATTCAGGCCTTAGGTACCTAGACTGGCAATTATTTCCAGTCTTTATATTGCTGAAGGTGGTGAAAAGTAATTACTGTTACTGCTGTTTTTGCAAATGCACTATTTCCAGTTGGAAGAGATAATCAGCAAATTAGACTACAGGAAACAAATGTACCCAAAGAACTACAACCTTCAGTGTGTGCTTTGCTTTAGAAGACGCCACCAGATTTCACCCTATAAACAGGATGCTTTTTATTAGGAAAGCCATGCTTTATAAGCCTAAAATGTACAGGTGTTTCTTGAGCATAAGAGGCCCCCAGCTCAGGGAGGAGGGTTATCTGCCCCTCCCAAAGTAAGGGAATCCTCCAGTGCTACACATCCTTACTATGTTCCCCTTTCACAGTAGGACAAATCTCTATCAGAAATGCAGGTAAGGAGCTTAGGTGTCCTCTCCCCCTCCTGCAGCAGTGGAACCCCCTATCAGTGATACAGTTAAGGAGTTCGGGTCCTGTCCACCCCTTCCATAGTAGGACAGCCCTCTATTAGTAATACAAAAGAGCTCAGATGTCAGCCCTTTTGCAGTGGCATGTAAGGGAGTCAGGTGCAATCTGTCCATCACACAGTAGGAAAACCCTCTATCAGTTATACAGGTAAGAAGCTCAGGCACCATCTATCACTCCCACAGTAGGGAAACCCACTATCGGTGATGCAGCTAAGGATCACAACTGTTGTAAGTTCCATCAACAGGAAGGGTGCTCTCTACCAGTGATACAGGTGAGGCTCACAAGTGCTATTTGCCACTCCTGTGGTAGGGGAGCCCTCTTCCAAAAAGATAGGTGAGGATCACAAGCACTATCACCCCTTCCTGCTGTAGGACAGCCCTATCCAAAGATACAGGTAAGGAGTATAAGTAGTATGGAAAAATGAAGAATCCCAAGAAGGCTATGTTGAAGGATCTCATAGGTAGAGTGTGTGTAATCATTATGATATCACTGGTCACATGACCTAAAAGCTTCAGCTCTGGTAAGTAGCAGCACTATCTGCACCAGACTGCAGCACCTCTGGTAAGGAGAAACACTGTCTGACAAACACGCAGCATCTCTGGTGAGAAGAAACACTGTCTGCTGAAGCTGCAGCATCTCTGGTGAGGAGAAGCACTGCCTGATGAAGCTGCAGTCTCTCTGGTCAGGAGAAACACTGTCTGACAAAGCTGCAGTGTCTCTGGAGAGTAGAAATACTGTCTGCTGAAGCTACCACTCCTCTGGTGATGAGAAACACTGACAAAGTTGCAGCAACTCTGGTGAGGAGAAACACTGTCTGCCGAAGCTGCAGTGTCTCTGGTGAGGAGAAACACTGTCTGCCAAAGCTGAAGTGCCTCTGGTGAGGAGAAGCACTGTCTGCTCCAGCCTCAAGGCACTCAAGTTTCCAGGCTAGAATAGAATTACCGCAAAATAAAAAATATATATACAAATCAAATGTGCAACTAATACACTGAACAGATTCCATTGCTACACAGCCCTAAAACGTATCCCCCCCCTTCAGACATCAGTACACTGCTCCTGTCCCAAATGCACCACATTCATACCGGGTCTACCAGCTTGTCTGTTATCCTCCAGGAGTTTGATATTGTTGAGTCTGGTCATGGATCCCAAGGGTGTGCTGGAGGCTTGACTTTCTCTACTTTCATTCTAGAGGGGGGGTTGTTATATGCCTTACCTGTTGCCTGCCCTACTGCCCACACTTGTTAGTCCAATTCCACTCACTGAACCATGCTGCCCCTTAGGACACATCATTTATGAATGCTGTCCCACCTGGAACAGGCACACCCATCCCTCCCTGCCACCCCAGTCACTATCTGAACCTTGGTCAATCAGTCCATAGTCAGGACTTTATCCTTCTATGCCGCTAAAGCAGATCAGCCCAAAAACTTCTTAACTGGGTAGACTTGTCCCATTACTTTATCTACTCCAAATTAATAGCAACCCACAACATCTTACATCAATTTCAAAGAAATCACCTATAGTACAGTCCAAAAAGACATCTATACTCTTAAGATAAATGCTTGGTCTCTGCTACCAAATCTCAAAATACCTTTGCAGATGCCTTGTATTCTAACATTGTATCCAAAATATGGAATGCAACTCCAGTCACTATTAGACATCTAACAAAACCACATTCTTTTAAAACATAATTGAAGTTATAAGTCACAGACACATGACTTTGCTCATGCTCTTCTGCTCCTGGTTAGGCCCACAAATTAATACACAATATATATCCACCTTTGCTTCATAATTTCATTGGTGATTACTAGGCTTGTGACCTCAGGAATCTTTTTAAGTCTAACCATGCTTCCGAAAGGTGAAAATCAAACCCTGTACCATGTGTCTGCAAGATAAGCACCTTAACCATTATGCCAACCCCCAACAAACCATTCTCTGACTCAATGTTTGCTGCAGTCCTCATCTGGTTAGTTGTTCTTCTTTCGGCTTTTCCCGGTTAGGGGTCGCCACAGCAGAACTCCGGTCCGCTAATGATTGGCATTAGATTTTTTACGGGTGCCGAGGTGCCAGCTCGATGCCCAACCTTCAGCGAAGGCACGCCCATTCTACGCATGTCTTTCGAATGCCACTCGACCTCATCTGGTTAGTATATTATCAAATAAGTCATGTGGCAGCCTGTTACGAGCCGTTAACCCAACACGTCTGCTCCCCATTCCAGTTGCATTCCTTCCCTGCTCTTTTTCCTTCTCTGCTGATGCTGTTCTCTTCTTTCCATACTCTTTCATTTTATAAACCAACTCAACCATCTTCGTCTTCCCTGAGCATATCGTTATTCTTTTTCTAACTAGTCTCCACTCCACCTAACATTTCATTTTTAACTTTTTTTTGCATCTTATACAAATTAATTCCATTCTAACAACTCTTCTTAAAAAAATCGAGCTACTGGTAATATAGAATCATTGTCATTTGTACACTGTCTTCCATTCTAAGGTTCACAGTATCTCGTTAAACCCAACCTATGTTCTTCTCTGTTTGTTTGTCTCAGATCTCATATTTTACTACTTCTAATGCTAGCTTTGTTGGACTGATTCCGGCAATGTCCTCGATCCTCCTTTATAAATATTTCACAGGCTGGGAGACTTTTGTTACATAATGTATTTCTGGATGTTATTGGTACTGCTAAAAAAGAATGTGATATTTGTTGGACATACACTTACAGCTCAGGCTTGTTGTGCTCAAGATTTACGTTGTTACCAGCAGCAGCATTGTACTGGAGCTGTTTTTCCTGGTCTTTCACTGAGAAGGGGTTACATGTTGCCCAGTCAAGCATACCTGGAAAACAAATCCAAATAAATAAATATTTTAAATTCAACAAGGACAGTAGATTAGTCATCCACAAAATGTTGGCATGTGTAAAGGTAGTGCATAATTACCTTAATGATATAAAAAATATATAAAAGGATTCAAAACAATATACATCTTCAAAGTATAATTGTAATGAAATAAGAATGAAAGAGAGATTAGCATTTCAGTGCAAGTGACATCACATTTATAATGCTTCTGAATGTGCAGTATAGGTCAGATCAGAAATGTGTACATATTGTCACTAAACTAACTGCATGTTTGTTATAGAAGTGACATAGAAATAAAAACATTTTAGAGGTGCAGGCCAT
The DNA here is from genome assembly GCF_019279795.1 of Protopterus annectens. Lineage (NCBI taxonomy): Eukaryota > Metazoa > Chordata > Ceratodontiformes > Protopteridae > Protopterus > Protopterus annectens. The sequence continues at coordinate 1,647,623,347 of NC_056741.1, read as the reverse complement.
TGCTAAGGTATCTGACTGAGTCACTGGACACCAGTATGGTACAATACTATTACTGGTGCTGGATTGAGTTCCCCCACCATCTGTGGCCAGCCTCGTGCATGATTATCCATCTGATAAATTCACAGCAGTGCCAGCATTACACTTGTGTGAAAGTGGCATTGCTTTGCATATCTATGCTGTACCTCAAATGGTGGGTACTACATAACTGTTACAGTGTCAAGAAAAGACATGTATACTTGTACTGCACTATACAGTGATGTCCAGTATGTTCTGCATGCAGAACATACTGGACGTGTGTGTGTGTGTGTGTGTGTGTGTGTGTGTGTGTGTGTGTGTGTGTGTGTGTGTGTGTGTGTAGAACATACTGGACAGTATGTTCTGCGTGCAGAATATACTGGACATCACTGTGTGTGTGTGTTCTGCATGCAGTGGCCATTATCACAATCAAATGACAATGCCGAGGTCTTGTGGATACAACATTGCTTCGGTTATATGTACAATAAACAGGGACACTGATTTATGTTTCTCCAAAAACTGGAATTCCCATTGCAGAGAAGAAATCTAAGAATGGTACTTTTCCGTTATCAGGGCAACACACTTCATGAAACAGAACTGTTGCCGCAAAGCGTGCCCAGAGAAGTACCTAAACTTTCTGCTTGTTTCAATAAACTCTTCGATGCAAATGTTGTCTCTTTTGGCTTTTCCCAGTTAGGGGTCGCCACAGTGGAACTCCGGTCCGCTAATGATTGGCAGAAGATTTTTACGTGCCGAGTTTCCAGCCCTGACGCACAGCCTTCAACGAAGGTACGCCCATTCACGCATGTCTCCACAGACAAGACGCTCTAGCTGAGAATCGAACAGGACAACGTCTTTCTGTGAGATGACAACGCTACCGCAGCACCACCACCGCAGTATAAACTCTTCGATGTAAATGCAGGTATAAATAAACGTTGTGACCGAGATCGAAATTACGGCAAACAGACATCCTGAAGTTATTTGCTTCACTTTTCTGTTAATGGGGCAACAGGCAAAATGTGCGTTTGAACGTCCCCCACCTATCAAGTGGAAACTGCCTGTTGGAGAACACTTACAAAACTCACAAATGCATCATGGATCATTTTCCACTTACACCATTAATTAAATGAATTTAATTGCAGTCTTAGCAGTTCAACAGGTCTCGCGCTTGCCTTTGCTGCTGGAAACTTAGGATAGCGTGGGTTCTGTCTTCCAGATAAATAGATTGGTTCATTTTCAAGCACGGACACTACAGTGCTGCATTCCTCTGTATGTCATCCTTCAAATGAATCCCCATTATCTGAGTTGATGGTTGCTCAACTTGCTCTGCTGATTTTTAAAAAAAAGGGCAGTTATACGAAAGGAGTAGGATAAGCTCTCTGGTGCTCCAGAATGAATTCTCCTAGTCAGTGTGAATACCTCCTCGGGTCTTGCCTGAAAAGGTAGTTGTGCTAAAGTGGTCGACAAAGTATAAATCTGTACAATTTCATTTGGGGGATACATTGAAACTACAACCTTTCCAAGCACTTACACTCAAGGGCTGATAGAGCCACCGCTTACATTCAATGGCTGTAATGTATATAAAAGAGTACTGTGTGGATGATTCCGAAACCCATTGTGTGATGGACATACCACCTCACCCAAGCCATTTTAAATGATCAGTGTGAAGTTAGAATGCAAATGACTGGAAGATGAACTTATCTATGGAGCTGCATTTCCTGTCAGGCCTTTAGGGAAACAGTGATAAATCATATAGCAATAACCCACGCCTGGGTGTGTGTGGGTAATGCTGGATTTACCCATGGTTGGTGTGGTTTGGTCACAAGGGTGAAGCCCGAGTGACCAAACAAAGCCAACCGTGGGTAAATCCAGCATTACCCACACCCAGAAGTGGGTTATTGCTATTATACAATGACATTACTTCAGAAAAAAAATAATTACTTTTCTTAAATAATGGCATTGTATAATGCCTCCTTGCTGCCCTTCCACAGCTGTCTGGTATTCTGCGGCAGTTCTGATGTACTGCGCATGCATATGCCTATGCAGTACATCAGAGCTGTGGACAAAAGCAATGGAGAAAGCAAGATCTCTGTTGCTTTTTACAAACTGTTTCGCTATGTTAAATGGGTTTAACATAGTGAGACAGCTTTAAAAAAAGCAACGGAGAATCTCCGTTGCTTATTTTAAAGCTGTCTCACTATGTTAAACCCATTTAACATAGCGAGACAGTTTTGAAAAAAGCAACGGAGAAAGCAAGATCTCCGTTGCTTTTTACAAACTTTTTCGCTATGTTAAATGGGTTTAACATAGCGAGACAGTGTTGCTGTAAGAGTTATAGCAATGGAAAAAGTCTGGACGACCAGACCTTTTTCCATTACTATAACTCGGATTTACAATGTCAGCGTGCACGATTTTGAATATTAATGAGGGGTCGTTGTATAATAGAGATGTTTTGACTCCTTAAGAAAAAAAAATAAAACAGTGACTTCAGATTTTCGTCACCTGCACTTATCTATCCAGTTTTAACAACATTCACATCAATGATTTCACATTGACCGCACACTTTGCCTATTGTCCCGTTAATGGAAAAGTACCCTAAGAATTATACTCCTGCTTTTTAAGTACAATTTCTGGTCATTACCATGATTTCATTGTAATGCTCTAGTTTAGCTATATATATGCAAATCAAAGGAGATGTTGTATACAAAACACTCAATAAGGAAAGATGACAGTATTATAAGCAATACATACTAAAAGAGATGCAAACTATGTTGGGCAAGTGCTCTAGTTTAGAATGCCAAATTCCATGAAATAGTTTACAAGAGATGCTGCTAATACATTTCTGTACTATGATCCTTTCCTGCTCTCTGGAAAACCATTAACATTCCAGATAAACCTTGGAAAACTCTACTTACTGATCCACCCTTGGACATCAAGACAAATCATAAATGAAAACTAATAGTAATGTTAGCTGAGCAGATTCTCCCTCTTCTTCAAAGTAACTGCCACAATTCTACACGAAGGCTGTCAGTGTTTTTTTTTTTTTTTTTTACAACAACAAAAAAAATGGAACAACCATGAACCAGTGAGAAGCAACCAAACAGCAAAAGTACACTGGTGGAAACAGGTGCTCGACACAATTCTTTAGTGTAAAGTACATTTATTAATCTGTTATTCGTCCAAAGACTTCATCAGAAACAAACAACCACATAATATTGCAGCCATATTTAAACCAAATTTGTTAAACAGTTAACCAATAGGAAAATACTGATGTTAACCCTTAATGCATATGGCTGCAATATTATGTGGTTGTTTTTTTCTGATGAAGTCTTCAGATGAATAGCGGGTTAATAAATTTGGTTTATGCTAAAAAGAATTGTGTCGAGTACTTGTTTCCAACAGTGTACTTTTGCTGTTTTTTTTAATTAATTAAATAATCACCTACAAGCTATCAAAATTAAGCTAACAAAATTATTTACTAAAAAAGACTGATAGGTGCAGTTTAACTTTAAACATACCGAGCGATAGGTAAATGCACAAAGAAACATAACCAGCTTTAAGCAGACATATTGCATAAGAAAAAGTCTATCAGGTAACTATTTCTTAACTAAAATATCTGGATAAAATAATTAGTAGGCTCTTTCTATCACTGTCTAAAATGCAAAATACATCAGGCAGCTCTAACAGAAGAAATACACTGTTGCAGAGGTCTGTGCAGCACAAATAACTTTTCCAGAATGGCTTCTGTGAACTGGGTTTTCAAAGTAAGAGCAGGTTTTCACACCAAGAGGTCCACACTAGTTGATATCTGGAGGAGCATATTAAGAGGGGCTAGCACTTCGAGATATGCAATTTGCATGTCTTCCCAAACAAATCACCCTGTCTCTGTATCATATAAAAAGGTCCGGACTCCTGGTCTTTAAGTGCAGCTTTCAAATTGTAGACTGTGCTCATCTGGAAAATTCCATTATGTAATGCCTTAAGTAATTAGTTATTTTCTTTTCAGCCTAACTACGTGTGTGTGTGTGTGTGTGTGTGTGTGTGTGTGTGTGTCTTGTCTGTCTGTCTGTGCATATGTGCTAGTGCACATTTGCTTATGATATCCACTTGCAGAAGAGCAAAAGTTGCAGGTCTTCAAGTAAAACAATTACCTGCCACCAACGACAATGTAATTCCATTCAAAACATTTGGATGTCCTAATGATCTTTTTTGCATAGTCTTTTAAAAAACATTTTATGTTTAAATTGCTGTTCTACATTTTACAGAAGAATGCAGTTGCAAGCTTTAAACATCTTTTTAATATAGTTTACATTTATTATATTATTATAAAAAAGAACAGATGCAGGTTTATATTCCTTTTCACATTACTGAAAAAATCAATTGCAAGTTAAAATACACATTTGCATTTCACATCTGAGTTCATAGCAGCTTCTTTAAATTACTGCAAATATATATATATATATACATATATACATGCACACACAAACACATTTACAGGAGAGGATAGTAATTCCAGTACTGCAAATCTCTCACCCTTACTAGAGCAAGTCAGGAAAACTCCAGTTAACTGTTCCAGTCTCAGAAAATAAGCAAACTAAATTTAAACACTGATGGCTGAGCAGTCTTTTTCCTTTCTCTTTAGAGTGGATACCAATGTCCTACACTAATAGATATCAGTACCTTCATCATAATAAAGAAAGAAAAATAAAGAATCAACCAGAAGCTATTGACATTAAATAAGATGGCCGCTATACTAAAGAAAGAAAGATGATGGGTGTATTTTAAGAATTAAATATACAACAAGAAAGGTAATTACACAAAGAAACGTAAAACAACCAGTTTTAAACAGAGAGTTTGCATAAGAAAAATCTTTCTACTAGCTAAATATTTCCTCTAAAACATGTAAAATATAATAAGCAAGCAAGAAAGAACCGAGTAAACTGACTCTGAGTATACAAATAATTTTCCACAACAGTCTCTTAGAGAATGATTTTCAAAGTAAGACTAGGATCTTTGTAGCAATGGGGAGATGTCACATAACCTCTCAAGGGGTGTCTCAGGATGGGCCATATGGGAGATATATACAGTTAGCACATACTCTGTCTCCTGCATGTCATGAAGAAGTTCTTGACTCCTGGCTTGAGATGCTTTCTTTATGGCTTGCTGATCATTGTCAGACAGAAGACAGTAGTTTTTCTGGAAAATTGCATGGCACAATACTTAAGTAACCTATTGTTTTTCTGTTGTCTACTTGTATAAGTACATTATGTGCTTCCTTCTGGCTATTATCCCCTAAACAGGAAAATAACATCTGTAGTTTTTCAGTAAAGCAATTACCCCCTACAGACACACACACACACACACACACACACACACACACACACACACACACACACACACACACACACACACACACACAATGTCACAGTTTACTTCTGTTAGCTGTTACGAGAGAACAAAACATTTATGTGGTATTTGCAATCTTTGTACAGTCTTCCCCTCATTTTCTGTTTTACATATCTAACATATTTTACACAAAAATGCAGCTGCAAGCATTATATATATTTTACATTGTTCATGTTGTGTTTTACATATATGTTATATATCTTAAAGAAAATGCACTTATATAAACTTTATTATATAGTTCATAATTTTGCAGCATTGTTGTAAAAACAGTTGCAGGTTTATATATACATTTTATGCTACTGGAAATACAAGTACATGCTTGGTCCCATATTCACCCTTCATATCTGGAATATGCCCACAGTTCTTTTAGCTTGTTATGACTTCCTTAGATTCACCTCTTACATACTTTGCCAGTCCTAAATGTATGCAGTTAGACCAGCAGTGTCTCCTGCTGCTCAGTAAATGACCTTTTAACCTTTTATAAAAGTGATTAGTCATCTAGTATTAATAGAGAGAGTGACAGAGACACATACAAAATGTTAGCCTTGTTCTGCATTATTTTATTTAGATAGCTAGGCATGTAGTTAAATAGGAAGATACACAGATTAGATAAAGTAGATGGGTAGAATACGTTCATAGAAAGTAGATTGTTTTTTCTGTTTGCATTGAGGTATACAACCCAATGAAACTCCCTCCAATCTTTTTTAATGATAGAAATTGGGAGATTAAAGGGACACCAGCCTCCTTTAAAACAGAATTAACAAAATTTGACAAAAATAGCAGGCAAGTTAGTACTGCCTTAAATCTGTTTTATTGTGAGTGTGTTCTGCTGCCTGGAAACTGCTGCGTGTAACTATTAACTTGTGTATAACAAAAGGCAGGTATTAACAGGGCCAAGGAATAAGTTTTATTGAAGTAACCGCTTTCACATCCAATAAGGACACTTCATCAGACTTATAACTGCATCTTACAAGCACCCTTAAATAACGCATATGAATTGAACCAATTAAGTATAAACCTATCAAAAATAAAAACAATTAAACAACTAAGAGTACTTGTATGAATCCCAGCAAGCTCTCATCATCACAAATATATAAAGATGATGTGCTCTAATAAAACTAATAATAACACAAAAATAACATATAATACAATATCGAAATACTTCATATATAAAATACTTCACTAATGAAACTCCATGTATAAAATATTACCTTCATAAAGAAATTTCTGTATACTATCAACTGAAATATATAAAAATATATCAGCATATCACTATAGTAAGAAATACCTGTAAAACTTAAACCCCTCAAATATATATGTATATCTTAATGTTTCAAAGGTCTATCAATTAAAAGGAGTATCCAGTGTTCTCCTTTAAAATTAGCATTTCTAGTCCACGAGTCTTTTTGCATGTTTCCCTACACTGCATGTACAGTACACTGTTTTTATACTGCTGTGTCATATTTCAGTATATGGCTCACTAATATGAGAGGCTTCTGCACCTGGTAAGTTCAGACCACAAACTGGTCTCCTTTGAAGTAAAAATAAAACATGGACCCCCAGCTAAACCTGGAATATTCAGGAACTACACTAAGGCTAACTTCCTGCTATTAAGTGAGAACCTGGCAAAATTTCAAGCCCCCATAAACGAGAACACTGCTCCCTGTGCAGACCTGTTCACAGAAACCCTGTACAAGCATGTTAATAGCTGCATAGAGGCAGCTGTTCCCACCAGGAAGAAGTACAGAACAACTCATAAAAACAAGCCACCCTGGTGCAATCACAAAATCAGTAGGCTGTATAACAAGAGGAAGAATATCATGGCAAAAATTAGGAGGTTCAGCACCCAGCTGGATAAAGCACTCTCATCAAAATAAACAAACATCTCAGAGAACGAGTAAAGTCTATCAAAGCCAAATTTGAGGTAAGTTTGGCTTCCCAGGCCAAGGACAGCCACAAAGCATTCTTTAGCTTTGTCCACAACCTCAAAGGCAATACACAATTGTGTGCACAGCTCATTGTAAATGGAGCCACCTATACTGAGCCATAAGATATAGCAAACCTCTTGATTGATAAATTCATCCCCAACTTTACCCCTATCTCCCCCTCAGACAATATCCCAGGATGACTTCTAAATAGCATGAAGTATGACCTATCAAGATGTACTGAATTACTATTTAACTGTAGCCTCCAAACAGGCTTCGTGCCTCATGAATGGAGAAAGGCAACAGTTATCCCTCTGCGCAAAGCTGGGCCATCTACAGATCCTGGAAATTACAGACCCATAAGTCTCACTAGTTTTATACGTACAGCCATGGAAAGAATTATCATGGAGATGATCAATAGAGATATAGTAAACCTCCAGACACTGGACCCAACCCAGTTTGGTTTTGTCAAATGCAGATCATGCCTACTCAACCTGGTGGACTTCTTTGAGAAGGTCACCAAAGCAACGGCTGAGGGCAAAATCGTTCACACTGCCTACCTTGACCTGGCCAAGGCATTTGAAACAGTAACCCACTCGGGTATTGTTGACAAACCCATGAGGTTAGGTACAAACCCATATGTCACCCAGTGGAAAGCCACCTGGCTCACAGACAGGTCCCAGGAAGTTAGAATTGGGGAGTCCACCTCTACAAAGAGGCCAGTCAAAAAGTGAAGTCCCTCAGGGATCAGTCCTTGGACAGCTCTTTTTTGGCATTTACTTCTTAGAAGTCAAGGCCAATGTCAGTGGTCTCTGGCTGACTAAATTGCCTGATGATTGCAAATTAAGAGCTGTCATTCAATCTAACACTGACACAAATGTTCTCCAGGAGGGGCTGACACAGACAAACAACTGGTGTCAGAGCCATGGACTAATACTAAATGTCAAGAAACGCATAATAGTATCCTTTGGTAAGCCCTCCATCCCTGGTAGCTGTCAGATTGACAACACATCCCTTAGAGATGACCCAGTAGTCAGGGAGTTAGGGCCACACATAGATAGTAAACTAGCCTTTGACCATCACGCATCTACAGTGGTGAGGAAATCATTCTATGTTGCGCAACTTATAAACAAAGGCATGGCATCCAAGTCCAAGGAAGTCATTGTTCCACTTTATTTGGCATTCATCAGACCTATCATTGAGTACAATGCCCACTTTGGTATGTACCTAACCAGGCATATCCAGCAATTGAAATGTTCACACAGGTTCCTCACTAAAAGAATACAGGGCATAAGTAAAATGCCCTATGCAGACCGCCTCAAGGTCCTATCCCTGTATTCTGTCTCCTACAGGTGTTTGAGGGGACATCTATGCCTAGCATACAGGGCATTGTCAGACCCCACTCTGATTGACCTCCTGCATATCCACAAAACAGACAACACCAGAATTGCCCATTCTAAAGACTTAAACCTTGCCTGTGATATAAAGTAGACCTGCTGGAGAGATAGGTATGTATCCCAGAGACTACCCATTCTATGGAACAGGCTCCCCATCCATGTGAAGCAGAGCTTTTCCCTAACCCAATTCAAATGCAACTAGACAGCTGGATGGGAAACTAGAAATTCATCCCTGGTTTGGCACCTATGTCTCTAATGAACACAGGTAGCCTGTAAATGGTTCATGTCCCAGATCCATGCTTATGGTTATCAAGTGTATCAGAACTTGTCAGAGATTTGGGTTGCATTGCTAGGCTTAAAAAGGCCCTTGAGGTTGTTAGTCTAGTAAACGCCTATGAACCTGATCAGGACAATTATTAAAGCAGGAGTTAACAGTGGTGGGCAGCAGTATGCAGCATTATCAAGATATGTATTTTACATTCTGACAAACATTGTGTGATACAGTGGCTAGTGACAGCTTTGCATGAACATTAAGAACATCTTACATTATACACATTATATGCTTCTGATATGATTTGTCACCATATTAATTGAACCAGTATAATAAACAACGCTGTTAACTGGGTGTTTAAAGAGAAAAAGGAAGAGCCAACAAAGAAGACAGCCAAGTAACACAAAAAATAGGTGTTTAACGAGTTAAAATCATTGTAGAAGGAGGCACAGGAAAGGGTCATAGGTAGTTAGTGGGCATGTGATGCAGGAGACTAACCAAATTTCCCCATTACCTTGACGAGTGTCTGTGTAAGTGATGAACTAAGCGTCATACAGCAGTAAAATGAAGGCTGAGGGAAGAAAACCTTTGACTACAAGAAGCACTTTATCAACAACTCGTAGCCTTAATCCTCTCCACTACCTTGGGACAGGTAACAAAGAGAAGATTGAAAAACCTGCAATAACTTGAAAGGATGGAGAAGGAAAAAGGACGGGAAGACTTGAATTGAAGAACAGATGCATGTGCAAAGTGCATAAGAACAGACAAAAAAGCAGCTCTTATGTCATGAGGGTTATAACAGTACATTTGTAAAACTAATACAATACTCTGATGTGACTTGTCGAGCTGGTTAAATACGAACTATTACAACACCCAGACATGACTTGCCAAGATGGTTAAATAGGAACTAGTACTATACCCAGATGCAACTTACCAAACTGGTTAAATATTAAGTAGTACAATACCCAGATGTTACTTACCAGGATGGTTAAATAGAAATTAGTACTATACCAAGATGCAACTTACCAAGCTGGTTAAATAACAACTAATACAATACCCAGATGTTACTTACCAAGATGGTTAAATAGGAATTAGTACAATACCCAGATGTGACTTGCCAAGATGGTTAAATGAGAATTAGTACAATACTCAGATGTGGCTTACCAAGATGGTAAAATGGGAAAGCACTAGATTTATAAAGTAAACTGGCATTGATAAATTCAGCCATCAAAGTAATGAATTAATTATATAAAATACTAATTTTTTATTCAGTAAGTTAAGCTGCAGTATCAGTAAGGTAAGTTCCGCCGTATTTTAATTAAGTGATTATTTTAAATAATTTGCCAGGATACTGTTGAATCTGTATGTGTATGCATGCAGAACTGAAGATGACTGGTGGGTGTTTTTGTAAAAGGGAATAACTATAGGAGGCATGTTTGTAGTTGACTGGATGTCCATGTATGTGTAACTTTGGGTAAGTATGACTGTTGGGTATGTCTATGTGCATGTGTGTATGCGTGTATGAATGTTTGGGACTATGTTTGTGTTGTGTGTGTGCGCGCATGGGTGTCTGATTGTATGTGTCACATTCGAGGGTCTTGTGGGGTGACTTGCAGTATTCAGTACAGACACATGGTAATGAGTCAATAATCACATGTTACAATGCAGTAATCAGTTCAGACACATGGTAATGAGTCGATAATCACATGTTACAGTACAGTAATCCATTCAGAGACGTGGTAATAAGTTGGTAATCACATCTTACAGTGCAGTAATCAGTTCAGACACATGGTAATAAGTCAATAATCAGGTCTTACAGTGTAGTATTCAGATCAGACGCATGGTAATACGTCGATAATCAGGTCTTACAGGGTTGTTTTCAGATCAGGCACATGTTAATAAGTCAATAATCATGTCTTACAGTGCAGTATTCTGATCAGACACACATAGTAGTAATAAGTCTATAATCCGGTCTTACAGTATAGTGTTCAGATTCGACCCACAATAAGTCTATAATGTCTTATAGTGCAGTATTCAGATCAGACACACTAATGAGACGATAATCAGGTCTTACAGGGTTGTATTCAGATCAGGTACATGGTAATGAGTCTATAATCATGTCTTACAGTGTAGCATTTAGATCAGACACATGGTAATAAGTCAGTAATCAGATCTTACAGTGTACTACTCAATTCAGACACACAGTAGTAAGTCAATAATGAGGTCTTTTTTTATTGTGGCCATACTTGTTTCTGAGTCACATATTCTCATCATTGTGCTAACTGACCAACTTACCAATTAGCACAAAACCTGAGGATGTTAATGAATCTTGGGCAATGTCTCCATCCTTATGTGATACAAGCATTGATAAGGACAAGTAAGACTGTAAAAAGTTTTGTAATAAAGTTTACATAATTTGTTTCAAGGAATATGTGCCCCACAAAGGCCAGCATAGCCTGTCATATTATATGACACAAACAGGTTAATAAAGCCTGCCAACAGCCTCATAAAAGCAGGCATATTCAGTGAGAAAACTGTAAAGCACTCCACAGTCCACTCTGTTATACGGACCTGATGAAGCTCAGGTGAAAGTTGTTTCTTAAATCTTCTTCTTCTTCTTCTTCTTTCGGCTTTTCCCGGTTAGAGGTTGCCACAGCAGATCACCTGTCTGCTCATGATTTCTTGGCTTCTTAAATATTGATCTATAATGGTTGTTCATGGAGCGTTGTCATGCTTGAATATTTATTTTTATGTTTGTTAAAAATAAAAACCTTTTAACTAAGAATGAGGCTTCAAAGTCTGTTGAGCTGATCAACCCTCCACAGACCTTTCAGGAGTATTCAATTAAGGGACTAACCTCTAAGCATTGGGATTGGCTCTTTATTTTTCCATCTTCCAGATTTTCCTCCATTCAGCTCCTCAGGACTCGCCATATAACTGACATCTTGAATATAATGCATTAGAACAAGAACACTTAACTGAATAAACTAGTGGAAACTTCACTAAGACGTCTTTATTCCTCCCACAGGGATGGTATCAGAGACAGTCTCCTAGATCTGCTAGCTAAAGTGATTTTTATTTGGTCTAATCCTTTAAACTCTTTCTAGTTTATTGAAAGGTAGTTAAAGCTACCCAAAATAATGGAGTTTTTGCTAATTTGGTGATCATTTAAAACACAAAATAATCTTACAAGATCATACAGGGAAAAAGATGATGTTCTGCAATGAGATATTAGTCTATAATTAATCCTATCTAGAGTTATGGGTGCTGTTCAGTGAGTTTGGTTTTTGAGTCCCTAGGGATGTGCCTAGAGGTAACATGCTCTGTTACAAACAATGAGACTCCATCACAGTTGCCAGTGGGTTCAAAGACATGAAAAGGACAAATATCCAAGTATAGAAGGATCGCTGTGTTTACATTTCCAAATCTCAGTCACGATGCTGACATGCATATTTTCCAAATGCAGGAGTGCCTAAAAGTCAGGTATTTTTGTTTTTGCTTGACACCTGGCATTGAGGAGTGCCATCCTAATATGATCTGCTTTTGAGGCTGATATGTTATATTGGAAGGTATGCCAAATGGATTCTAAAAATGATACCAAGGTTTTAGGCAGAATGTTGAAGTCTTGGAATGATAAGTACAGACTATCCTTAGGAAAGGAAGCTGGATTACTGGACATCTTGTCCTATGCTAACACATAGCTGAGCCTCCTGGAATGATGCCAGATATATAACCAATTGTTGAAATCATCTCTTTGCTTTATATCTAGGCATCATTACCTCCATGCATGGAAAATTCTGCCATGTCTCTCTGCATGTCCCTCAGGATTTTACATCTAAAGTCATTCACTACCATATCTTAGTCATGTTTGAAAAGAGTTAGGGTCAACCCTTGTAATGTCAGAAATTCTGGCACTTGAAAGACAGCTAACTGTAACTGTCTCCTTTCCAAACTGTGAGTAATGAGTTAGTGTTTCTGTTGTTGCTGAAGTTCAGGGAGTGGTAAATCTGGGATATTTTTGCTCAGGGTGACTCTGTATAGTAGGTTTGCATGACGTAGATAAGTAACATGATTTTTGCTGAGACTTAATCTTCCAGCAGGCTTTAGAAGTGATTGCTTTTTACAGCCTTGTTATGATTAGTGATGGATTATGATGGTGGTGTATGAAGCTTAATGGTCAACTGTTTAATGAAAGGGAATCCTCCACCTTAATTAGGTATTTATGCCTCACACAGCTGCGGTGGTGGTGCTGCGATAGCGTTGTCGCCTCACAGTTAGACGTTGCCCGTTCGATTCTCAGTTAGAGTGTCTTCTGTGTGGCAACATGCGTGAATGGGCGTTCCTTCATTGAAGGTTGTGTGTTAGGCCTGGCAAGCCAGCACGTAAAAATCTACTGCCAATCATTAGCTGACCGGAGTTCCGCTGTGGCGACCCCTAACCGGGAAAAGCCGAAAGATACAGACTGAATTGTTAGTGCTGAGAATACGCTTATCTGTAAGCATAAGGCAGTTAGTACACTGTCTTAAGAAACTAGCAGGCTTACCTTCCATCATGTCTATTGCTTAGGTGTATAGATGATTGATGCAAATCCAATGGAGTATATATGCAATTTTTTGCAGAATATGCAAAGTATACAGTAATGGTGGTCTTATCCCAGATGCTACAAACTTTAAAAGTAAAATGGAAAATAAGGGTTAATACTTGTAGGTATTGCAATGCGCAGTAAGCGGACAAGAAGATATGAAAGGGTATGCAGTTTGATCTTCTGGTGCTCCCTAATATGAACAGATGAGGTGAGACCAAGAGAAGATCCCAAAGATTGATTCATAGCAGGAATAGGAGGCTCAAATACAAAAAAGCAACATTTGGTTGGCTGGCTGCTTGGACAGTCCATATTCTGCATGTTTGGACTACAAACAGAAGAATAAAAAAATGTAAAAAGCTTAGTGGGAGTGACTATACAAAATGATATGTGTTTGCTTAATGACAACACCAGTGAAACACGAGAGGGTGAATTTTATTGTCAAATTAATGTAAGCAGCAGACAATGAGACAGAAACTGAGTTTAAGAACACAGCCACAACTCTCTGGTTGAATGGCCTAGGACTGATACAAACCACAAGCGCAACATTTGTAAAATAGCTCTTGGAACCAACAGCCAATGTGATATCATTATGTCTCACATGTCACTGTCCAACCTCTGTGGTGTGATCCCTAGATGTGATATCATTTTGTCTCACTTGTCACTGTCTCCTCCATGTGATGGGTAGGATGGTATTTCTCACAACTCTCCGGCCCCTTTCTGTGCTGGGACACTGGTGGAAACACTGTGATTTCATTATGTCTCAAACCTCATTGTCCTCTCCTGTGCTGGGAGTATTGCTTGGGATCATTAAATGTGATATTATTTCTAACAAGTCACTGCCCCATTGTCCTCACTGTGCAGGATTTGGTAACAAAATATACAGTTATTGGAAGGTTCGATAAGACACTGCTATGGTTCAAGATAGAGTACCTGAAACTACAGCAGTGCAACAAAACTGTTGTATTACATTTCTGTCATCATAAGTGGGCAGAGCAGTACAGCAAAAAAATAAATAAATAAATAGATATATAAAAAAATGTGAAGATGGTTCTTGGTGAAGTTCTGAGAATTACAATGAATTCCCATGGTTCTGAGAATGGAATTAATTATCCTTGGTTCTGCAATACTGAAAGTATGAAAAGGGGAAAACGTATATACTATGTCCAAGGTTGTAGTAATGGTCTCTCAACTCATTGTCTCATCAAAGGGAGCTATTTGGCATAATGATATTATCCCAATGTTCCAATCACATAGAGAGAATGGTTGATTGTGAAATGTTATCGTATTATACATCTCACTGTCCACTCCCTCTGATGATATCACTGGAAATAATATTGCTGTTTCTGACAATTCACTTATGCCGACCTGTGATGGCAGTAGTGGATGTGATATTGCTGTTTTGCACACTTCTCTCACCACTCCCAGTGGGCATAACATTGCTATATCTGGCAGCCCAATGTCACCTGCCTTTGAGTGGAACTCTGGGATACTGAGTGCAATATAACTGTATTGTGAAAGTCCAACTCACTTCCCAGTGATGGCATCATTGGGTGAGATAACGGTATTTCTCTCATCTTGCTCACCCCTCGTGCTGAAATGACTAAGTGTAATTCCACAATGCTACTCGTATCTCACTCATCATTCACTGTGTTGGTATCACTGGATGATATATTGCTCTTTAGTACACCTAAAGCATATTGTTGGATTAGAGGTTGTGATATTACTGATTTACAGATCTTACTCATGCTTAACTGTGGTGGGATTAGTGGATGTGATGATGATGTTGTGTACACCTCACTCATGACTACCTGTTGTGGAACCTGTGGATATCATATTGCTGTTTTACACACCTCAGTCACGTCAATCTGTGACAGGATTAGTAGATGTGATATTGTTGTTTTGTACAATTCACTCACACCTCCCTGTGGAGGGATGAGTGGGTGTGATATTGGTGTTTTGCACACCTCACTCATGCCTACTAGTGGTGAGATCACAGGGTGTGATATTGCTGATTTGTACACCTCACTCACACCTACCTGTGGTGGAATCAGTGAGTGTGATATTGCTGTTTTGCACACCTCACTCATGCTGACCTATAATGGGATTATTGGGAGTGATATTGTTATATCAGATAGCTCAATGTCATCTGCCTTTGGGACAGTGAGTGTAATTGTATCTTGCACCTCCAAGTCACTTCCCTATGATTGCATCACTGTGTGATTCACCTGTGTTTCTCATACCTCATGTGACGTCCCCACTCTGGGCCAGTAATTAAGGGCCCTGAATCCTCACCACTAGCACTGGATAGAGACATTCACTTGGAACAAAAATGAATACACCGAATATTTCCAGATGCAGCTCTCTGCATCAAGCACAATTTGCCTTAAGAGCACAAGCACACAAGGAATACACTCAGTCTGGGGTCTGGATTTCTCTATCTGTCTCCCTCCAGGTTCCCAGTAAGACTCCTCACTGGCACAGCTGTAGAGTTTAGACCTCATCCGAGTGTCCAAGCCACGTTCTCCAGCACCATCTCTATGAAATCAGTGTTTCATGTCCCTGCACCAAACAGCTGACACACACACACACACACACACACACACACACACACACACACACACACACACACACACACTTTGAGATGTGATTTTTCAAACACACGCACACTTAGAGATTTGATTTTTCAAACACACACACACACACACACACACACACACACACACACACACACACAACTGGGAAAGGCTAGCACAGATTTATTAGCTATGCTCCCTTCTGCCCAGACTATAAGTTAGTTACACTGCCACCAAACACTCTAAATCCAGCTACTCTAAGGCTTTTGCAAGGGTAACAGATTATACTGAGTGAAATTAATATTAATACAAATGGTAGTTTGACTATCAGCAAGGCTTTCAGGAGTGGCCAGAACTGTCACTAAATATATATATATATAAGTACTGTCAGAGATTAAAATATTCTCTAAAAGACCAGCTACAATGACAAGTTTAAATATAGTTAATAAATAAGAAAAGAACATGAAAATACTAAATACCTATTTACAGTAAACACTAGAGTTTCAGCCACAGGAAATATTAAAATAACACAGATGAACAGATTTACAGAGATACAGAAAAACAGTACATGTTATGTGATCCTATCTCGCCTACATTCTGACTGATGGGTTCGGAGCCGATCCCTCGGCTCCGACTCGGCACGCTTATGCCAAAGAGCGAAGTCTCTTATTGGCTGAGCTTACTATATCCCAGGATGCACCACTACCAGTCCCCCAGATCTCGTTTGCCGCTAACTAGCAAAGACGTGGTCTCGAGCTGGCTGAGCTAAGTAGTGTTTTTTCACTAACTTTTTCTGTCAGGAATTTGATATTTCTATAACAAAAAGCTGTTTTAACAGCTACTCTGTACTTTTGTGTGTGACTGGAAATTTTTTGTGGAAATTTGTGTGTGATTGGGTGTTTGTTCTGACTACAGGTCCCCTTGATCTGTAGGGCCTTCCCTGTCAGTCAATCCCTTTCAAATCCTTAGGGGTTCTAGGATTCCCTTGAGTTATTTTCTCAGTGTTATCGGACTGTCAATCTTAACCGGCAACCGTAAGCTAATCTTTGTGGTGTCAGTCAATTTAGAAAGACAATACAGAATAGTGGGATTTTTCTGTGAGAGAGTTACTGAATTGTTGTTATAATGTCTCAGGCTCCTAGGCCTTCGGGCTTTAAGAAGTGCACTAAGTGCAGTTTTAAAATGTCTATCACGGATGACCACTCTCTCTGTGTATATTGTTTGGGCGCCAAACATTTGCAGGAGTCCTGCAGCGTGTGTCACGCTTTTTCCACGAGGGTCCTCCAAGAGAGGAAAAATAAACTTATTTTGAAAGGCCTTATAAAACCCTCTTTTGAAGAAGCTTTAGCGTCCTCTCCTTCTCCTGCTAAAAAGAAAAGGGCTTCGGCTCCGACCAGTCCGTCGGATCCGACCGCCAAAAGACATAGGCAGGCTTCTCCTTCGGCTCCAAGGACTTCGGAGCCGAGGGCGGAACGGTCTGCCTCGATGCCTCCAGTCTCGACTCCTCTGGCTTCGGAGCCGATGGCTGGGGCATCGAGAGGCGGGTCACCTTCATCGGCTCCACTGATCTCGGAGCCGATGAAGGTTGTCCGCTCAGACACTTCCTCCTCGGCGCCGAAGTCCTCCTCGGCACCGATGGAAACTGGTTTGTGCATTCCTTCGGCGCCGATAGTTATCGAGTCGCCGAGCCGGTCCCCTAGTCCCTTGGGGCCGTTGGAGAGGCCTACTCGAACCCGTTCGGTCTCCTCTAGGTCATCAAGGATGTCAGATTCGGACATAGACAGGGTGCTCCAAAGACTGTTCCAGTCCCCAGTCTTTCAAAAATTTGTTTCGGCTCCAACCCAATTGGCTTCGGAGCCGATAGCCCATTCCATTGCCATTCCTCCTCCGACCGCTTCGGCTCCGTCGGAGCAGGTGCTGGTGGAGCCAGTGGAGATCCTAGGGTCGGCTCCGACCCTTACTCCAACCCCGGCCTTCGGGTCCGAGTTTAGCACGCGGACTTCTTTGGCCGGACCCGGGGGTGACGTTTCGGGACCAATGCTGTCGGTTCCGAGCCTCCCTCTCGGTGCTTCGGCTGCGGGACTTCCGTCTGCTATCATGGCTCCGGGGACCGGACACTCCCAGGATTCTGGGGGTCCGGCTTTCAGAGCTATGAGGAGTGCCTTGGCCAAGTCTTCTTCGGCCATCTCTACGGCTTTACCAGCACCTTCCCTGGGCATGGAGACTGGGTCTTTGGCAGTTCCCCTGTCTCTAGGCAGCGGAGCCCCGGGGCCTGAGGTTACCCCCACTGGGGTTTCCCCTCCTCCTGAGGGTTCTTCGAGTTGTCTTCGGAGGAGCCCCAAGGAAGAGATCGTGCAAGAGGAAGCACGTGGACTCCCCAGAGTCTCTTACATCGGACACTGATCTTGATGATGCGGAGGGGTCCCCAAAGTCGTCCTCGGATGATGTCTCATTTGCAGACATTCTAGAGATCCTTAAGCAACGTGGCGGCTGGATATCCAAACCCCCCTCCGCTGATGAGTCAGTGCTTCTCAAGGCCTTTGGGGCTCAGCCCTCCGCCTCCTGGGTGTCTCCGCCCTACGAGCTCCTGGATTTGGTTTGTCGGAGGGCGTGGGAACATCCAGATACTGTGGAACCAGTGCCTTCTCGCCCTAACAAATTTTTGTCTGCCCCACCCGAGAAGGAGTTCTTGACGAAAGGCGTGGCTGTAGATGCCATGGTGGTGGCATCTGCTACACAGCAGGACGTGGCAGAGGCTTCAACATCCGTCCATCCTCCTAATAAGGAGTCTAGGAGCATGGACCGGTATGGGAAGCACACCCTGACTTTAGCGGCCTTTACTCTAAGGTCCCTGAATTATTTGGCACATTTCACCAGACTACAGAGGGATCTGGTCAAGGAGCTGTCAGATTCCCTCTCGGGTAACCTACCTGAGCAGCTAGCCCAGTCGGTTAGCTCTCAGTTGGCTATCCTTACCTCGATTTCTAACTCGTCCATGAGGCTCATTTCATATGCGTCAAGGGGCGGCAGAGCGGCAGGCACAGGCGTGGCTCTACGGAGACAAGCCTGGCTCCGTTTGTGTCATTTCGCGGAGGCCTTCAAGTCTTCCTTCGCCGACGCTCCCTTTGATGGGTCCTCTTTGTTTGGACCCAAGGTAAAAGACACTCATACCCGCTGTGAGAAAGAGGGAAAAACTTTATCTGCCGTAGGAGCACGTTATTCCACTCCCTTTCGGCCTTATCCCAAGGCTAAAAGAGGAGGGAAGATGTGGTTCCGCAAATCACAGAAGTTCTTTCCTCAACAGCAGGAAGATTCCCCTTCCAGAGGCAGAGGACGGGGAAATTTTTCTGGGAGACGCCGTCCCAGAGGTGGCAGAGGGCCCCGCAACACTGGAGACCGCGAGTCCTTTCGTGGCTCTTCAGCCTCCCACACTTCATGAGGGATTGCCCGGCTGTGCTGCTCCGGAGCCAGTCGGGTGCCGTTTTGCCAAGCACCTAAAAGCCTGGGAGACTATTACTCAGGACAGATGGGTGCTTCGGATTATTGCCGGAGGTTACACCATTCCCTTCACACACTCACCCCCCACCGTCCAAAAAAATCCCGGACCCACCACCCAGTCAAAGGGAAATTGCAGCCGCAGAAGCTTCAAAGCTGCTAGAAAAAGGAGTCATCCAACCGGTCCCCACAGACCAGATCGGATCCGGAAATTACTCAAGGTTCTTTTTAGTGCCAAAAAAGACAGGGGACCTGAGACCCATATTGGATCTCAGCAAACTAAACCAGTCTGTCATGAAGTCCAAATTCCGAATGGTCACTTTACAATCCATTCTCCCATTGTTGGGGAAGGATGTTTGGATGTGCTCCGTAGATCTCAAGGACGCCTATTATCACATACCGATACATCAGGCGTCCAGGAGGTATCTGCGCTTCAGCCTGGGAGACAGTCATTTCCAATTTTGTGCACTGCCCTTTGGTCTCACCACAGCCCCCAGGGTGTTCACCAAGTGTTTGGCAGTAGTGACTGCTCACCTGAGGAGTCTCGGATTCCAAGTGTTTCCATATCTGGACGACTGGCTCCTGACTGCCACCACCAGGCATCTACTACTAGACAACCTACAAGCCACCATCTCCCTGGGTGCTTCCCTGGGAATTACATTCAATTGGTCAAAGTCTGTCTTGCTGCCCTCTCAGCGCATAAGATTCATAGGAGCAGAGATAGACTCAAAATTGATGCCGATCTTCCTTCCTACCGAAAGGATTCAAACATTACAAGGTCAAGTCCGAGCCCTGCTTCCAAGATCCAAAGCCCCAGCCAGGTTGGTCCTGCAACTTTTAGGTTCAATGTCTGCCACGGTTCTCCTAGTTCCGCTGGCATGATTGCACATGAGGATTCTTCAGTGGCTGTTATCGACACAATGGTCTTTTCAGGATCTCCCCCTCAATCATCTCATACTGATTACAGAAATGTGCAAACGGGACCTCCGCTGGTGGCTTCAGCCATCCAGTCTGAATCAGGGAAGACCTTTTGTTATACCCCCTCCGGTGGCCACCTTGACAACGGATGCCTCCCAGACGGGGTGGGGGGGGCATTGTCTGGGCAGGTTAGTTCAGGGTTCTTGGCTTCCAGACGAAACTTTTCTCCATATCAATGTATTGGAAATGAGGGCTGTACTTCTGTCCCTACAAGCCCTCCACAAGTTTCTCCCTCAAGGCATTATCGCTATCCACACAGACAACATGTCGGTGGTCTGGTATCTAAACAAACAAGGAGGGACCAGATCTTACCCCCTTTGCAGAGAGGCCATGAGGGTGTGGGAATGGGCTGTAGCTACCAACCGCTTCCTGGTAGCGACCCACATTCCAGGGAAATCCAATATTTTGGCAGACAGATTAAGCAGGACGATTCTCTCTCCTCACGAGTGGTCCCTGAACAAATCAGTAGCAGCTCAGGTTTTCAAAAGATGGGGGACCCCGTGCTGCGACCTGTTTGCAACACCACAAAACACAAAGTGCAAAAGGTTCTTTTCCTTGACTCTGCATCAGAGGGAGGCAGCTACGGATGCTCTAGTCCAACCTTGGCCAACAGGACTACTTTATGCTTTTCCTCCGGTTCCACTCCTCCCCAAAGTCATCCAGAAAGCTTCCCAATTGGGGTCCTCAATGATTCTAATTGCCCCGTACTGGCCTCGTCAGGTATGGTTCCCCTACCTAAAGAAATATGCTCTGGACGGTCCTTGGTTTTTGGATCTAACTCCGGACCTGTTGATTCATCAGTCGGGACGACAGCACCAGTCCCTTCACACTTTGAAATTAACAGCTTGGCTCCTCCACTTCCGACCTTAGTCAGAAATCACACCTTAGACCCGGAAGTTATTCACATTTTATCTTCAGCCCACAAACCCACCACTAAGAAATTGTACCTCAGTAAGTGGAAGAGGTTTGCTATCTGGGCTCAACTCAGAGGCTTAGACCCTATTACTGCCCCGATACCAGAGGTCTTGAAATTTTTAACATCCTTGTTTAATCAAGGATCTTCAGTCTCTACTATTAAAGTCCAACTAGCAGCTATCTCCAAATTTCACGAATGCATAGACCCACCATTGATGAGCAGCAGATAATGTAAAACTTTCATGAAAGGTGCTGTGCTGTTAAGACCCCCAGTTTTTCATCCTGCGCCTCCGTGGGATCTTGATTTGGTACTTCGTGCCTTAACATCTTCCCCTTTTGAACCGGCTGCTACATGTGAGTTGAAATATCTGTCTTGGAAAACTGCCTTCTTAGTTGCAATTACCTCTGCAAGAAGAGTTTCAGAACTTCAAGCCCTATCTATCAAACCACCGTACCTGATTTTTCACAAGGATAGAGTATCACTTAGGCCTAATCCATCTTTTGTTCCAAAAGTTTGTTCTAATCTCTGTCTCCAACAATCTCTAGAGCTACCAGTTTTCTTTCCAAAATTTTCAAATGAAGCGGAATACACCTTGCATAAATTGGATGTTCACAGGCAATTGCGCTTCTATCTAGACAGGACTCAACAAATTCAAAACAGACCAATTGTTTGTGTCCTTTTCAGATAATAAATTGGGTAAAACCATCACTAAAGCTACTATTTCCAAATGGATTAGAGATTGCATAACTCAGGCTTATTCCTCTTCAAATAAGCAACTTACAACATCTATCAAAGCTCACTCTACCAGAGCCATGGCTACCTCTATTGCGTTTCATTCCAAGCTCGCTATTTCTGAGATTTGTGCTGCGGCTACTTGGTCCAACCCGCACACTTTCATTTCCCACTATAAATTGGATGTGGCATCTAAAGGGCGAGCATCATTTGGTTCCATGGTACTCAGGAGTGTTTTCCAGTGAGCCACCCAGGATTCAGGTGCTAGGGACGCTGTCCCATCAGTCAGAATGTAGGCGAGATAGGATCACATAACATCTTTTAGTTATGTACTCACCATAACTTCAGATGTTTGGGATCCATCTCGCCTACATTCCTAATACCCACCCTCCTTCCCCCTGCCTTGGAGATCAGAAGAGATTGAATGGTTTTGAGTTCTACTGTTTTTATCTTGTTTCATCTGACGACGTTATATAAGCAGTGCGTGCATGTGTGCATGTATGCGGACAAACTAGATCTGGGGGACTGGTAGTGGTGCATCCTGGGATATAGTAAGCTCAGCCAATAAGAGACTTCGCTCTTTGGCATAAGCGTGCCGAGTCGGAGCCGAGGGATTGGCTCCGAACCCATCAGTCAGAATGTAGGCGAGATGGATCCCAAACATCTGAAGTTATGGTGAGTACATAACTAAAAGTTAACTAACCTCACTATATTTTCCAGACTGATCTAAAGAATTACAATTCTGTGATTCACTTACTAGAGCAAAGCAAGCTGAAGTAGGTTGAGGGGTCCTTCTCTGTCAGCTTCCAAAAACAGACTGCCATGAGACTTCAGTCTCACATTGTATAAAAATATTATTTTAGTAATGGATTACAGAATGACATCACATACATCTGGTCCTCTGACCTCTAATTCCCATGCTAGCCCCATAACTACAAGCTGTCAGGATTTGGCACATATGACTCAATAATACATACACACAGAGCCTAGGTAAGATCTGCTGCAGCTCCTGGAAGTCATAAAACAATGTCAAACCTCCACCCTTCCAGAGTAGCAATTAGTTCACCACAAAGGCAATGCAGAAAACTTCCTAGGACAGACTTTTTATCTCTGGCTGAATTGAGAACTATAAGATACAATCAGGTAATTTAATTTCAAGCTATTTTCAAAGTTAGGTGGATTGAGATTAACCTATTATCTTACAATATCATCTGTTAAAACATATACATTTAAACAGTTAGCATAATACATGTATATTTCATTCTCTGTACAGCAGGGCACACTGTTAGTACATTTTTTAACACAAGCAGATTTAGAAATACATTTTTTCAAAACAAGCATTTGTGCAAATCATTTTAATATACAAATGACATCTAATTCTTTACAGAGTTCCAGCTAGCTCTGCTGGCATATGTTACACATCCACTGCCCTACTTCTGGCATAGCTGGCAATACCTCACATTGTCACACCTTGCTCACAACTCTATGTGATGATATCACTTGGTGTGATACTGCTTTACAGCTTGCTTTATGCCTCTCTATAGTGGGATCAGTAGTAATAATATTGCTCTGTATGACACCTCTCTCCCATTTGCCTGTAAATGGACCACTTGGAAACTGACCTCCCTTTCCTGTGATGGCAGAGTTGGCTACAACCTCATTCCCAACTATCTTTGATATCACTCTCTCTGGCACCTCTATGGAAAGACATTGACTTAGTGCTATGCGACACTTACAATGCCTAACACTGACAAACTTCTAATTATTCCTGGTTGTCCTTGTTTCCTAGTTTTAGTCTCTGTGTCATCCCAGTTTGTTGCTAGCATGTGGACTTCTGTATTCTTGTATCGATTTCCTAAAATAATAAACCATTAAAATACCCAAAAGTTCAAATAAAAGGTATTTTTGACCACATACATACTGAAGACCATATCTTAGTCTTAACTATGATGAGAGAACATGATAGAATTCATATGCTTTGTCATATCACAGGCTACACTTTACTTTTAGAAAATGGACAGTAAAGTCTGTTGACAATACATGCATTTTGCGTCCAGCGTTTGCACAGTGTCTGATAAGGAATTTTCACTGGAATAGTAAACAAACTAATGTTAGTATCACTGTTGTGTTTTACAATAAAATTGTCTTATGAAACCTAAAAAGAAGGAAAAAATTCCCAATATTCTGGAGTAATATCCCAGTTTACCTCAGTTTTTTTTCACTGACAGATTAAATCATTTTAATATCATTTGTACACTTCTCCATATCCTCCAAGCTTAGCACAGTTTGTATCTCTGGATTTTTTTCCCTCACTTCTTACTGACTGTTTATATTGCTGTTTTCACACTGCAGTTCTTACAGACACCACAGTATTTTTTCCTTAGCTGCATCTTATTATTTTTCAGTATTTTATGCATTAACTGAACCATACAGTCCATTTATCTGCTATGTTACAGCACATTTATTTATTGTTTGCCATAAATGCTTCATTGTGCCAGCCGTAGGCTGTACTGCCCAGTAGGGGCCCTACTGAGAAAACTGATGTCTCATATTAGCTTTTCTCATGTGAGAGATTTTCAAACAAATGTATGCTCATAGGTCCTCATGTTCTATTAATAAATAACTTTATTAAATCTTCCTTCTGAGTCAATGATACATAGTAAGGGAAAGGTATATATGGGAGTGAGACAGATTTTGTTTCTTGTCATTTCACATTGTTCCAAAACCGCTATAATATTTGTTAACAAAAAAAAAAAAAAGTGGAAGCAGTAGGTAGAGTTTATTAATTATTATATTGTGAAGGCTATTTGGACACAGCAATTGACATGCCCATTGTCATTCAAGTCATGCTCGAGGGGGAAAGTTCTGATGAAATACAAAGGTAAGCTTAGTGAAATTCCTTTTTGTGTAGCCCTAAAATAAGCTATAGTCACTGTTTTTTCAAACTGCTAAGCAGACAACAAAAAGTCAAGTACAGCCATCTTAAAATCTCACCCCCCCCCCACACACATAACACAGTACTATTGCTCATAGCAGCACAGAATATGATAATTATGAGAAAATAAAACAGAAAAAAAGAAAACTCAAGATGCCAGGAATATACCAGCAAACAGCTGCATGCACTTTCACGCCTCAGTCCCTTAAAAAAATAGAAGAAATTGTATTTAACAAATGTATTGTGGAAGCATCAGCAAGTCCAATTGTGGCATTCTGGAGGGACAGATATGTATCCCAGAGAATACCGTATCTTTGGAATAGTCTTCCCCTTTACATAAAGCAAAGTACTTCTCTTATTCTATGTAAATATAATTTGGACAAATGGATGGGAAATTGCAAATTCATCCCAGGAGTAGCACCCTTGTCCCTTACCAAAAGGGATAACATGTAAATGGTCTGTCGGCGCTGGGTTATTCATATTTAAATTAAAGGGCTAAAGAGCTTCATGAGAATGCATGGCTAGGTTTCTAAAGATCCCCTAAGGTCGATGGCCTAGTAAGAAATTATGAAACTAAGTACACACACAACACTTGCAGAGTACAGCATTAAAAAATTCCCCAGACTACTGAATAAGTGAATGAGGAAAAAAGGTAATACAATTATTATTTTTTTAAATAATGTCATTACGTAATAATAAATCATGCCAAGTTGTGGTTAATGCAGGAACTACCCACAGCAGGCTTTGTCCCTATGATCAAACTACACCATGCATTGGTAAATCCTGTATTACCCATACCTGAAGGTGAGTTGTTGTGCACATGTAACTTAAGTGGAAGACTACCTCATGTAATGAGGGAATCCCAACAGGGCATCAGAAGATGTGGCAGCACATACTGGAAAGTCGCATCCTATTTTTAATGAAAGACATGTTTTTTGGTACAATGGTAGTGTTTCAAACCAGTATAAATAAATATAATCTCTAGAAGATATTTATATCACTCATCAGAGCTGTCCAGAGTTTGGTCAGTCAATAAGCTGCTATTTAACATAATACTAATGCTGTAAAACGTTGTTATACTTAAAACTATAGTAGTATAACAAAACTATTGTACTGCACTGCTAACATCAAAAGTTGTGCTACAGATACAGCAGTGTAGCAAAAGAAATGTACCTCATATGTCCAAAGCATCAGAAATAGCAGCTTATGCAAAAGAAAATGTGTCACAGTCAAACCGAGAAGTAATTTTTTTTTTTTTAATTTACCTCAGAGTCTAGTTAAGTAATTTCTAAACAAATAATGCGTGATCACCCGTGGTAAGGCAGAAGATATGAATTTCATTTGAAATGTGCATGGGATTACAACCTCATCATCCTTCTAAAGGTACTGTCACCATCGCTCTACTTAGGGAGTAATTGACTGTTTAACCACAGGCACTGATTCCAAATTAAAATGTATTTATGATTCAGCAGTATTTGTTTGTCACGTGTACATGGAAAGGTGGGTCTTCATGAAATTCTGAGATCTGTAATAGATTTCTCTTCAAATTCTATGGATTGCATTTATGATCATTGGGACAAGACTTAAAGTATGAAAAAGGGAATACATATACTATGTCTAAGGTTGTAGTTGGAGTATTCCCAATACTTTAAAATACTGTGATCTCAGAGTAAGTACATATAAGTAATAGGGGTGCGAGGACCTCAGCCTTCATATCAAGAGTGCAGCAGCAGGGGTGTGAGGGACATAACCTTTGTATCCTGAGTGGAGCAGTAGGGGTGTGACAGGATGAGCTTTGTAACAGGAGTGCCATAACAGGGTTGTGAAGGACACAACCACCATATCAAGAATGTAGCAGTAGGGATGAGAGTGTTATAAGAGGCATGGTCTACCTATCAGGAGTACAGTAATAGGGGTGTGAGGGGCATAACCCTCGTATCCTGAATGCAGCAGTAGGGGGTGTGAGAGGATGAATCTTGTATCAGGAGTATCACAATAGGGGTGTAAAGGATACAATACCCATATCAGGAATGTAGCAGTAGGGATGTGAGGTTATAAGGGACACGACCTTCCTATCAGGGATGCAGTAATAGGGGTGTGAGGGGCACAACCCTCATATCATCAGTGCAACAGTAGGAGTGTGAGCAGATAAACCTCATATCAGGAGTGCAGTAGTAGGGGTGTGAGGGGTATGAGGGGCATGACCTTCATATCAGGATTGCAATAATAGGGGTGTGAAGGACACAACCCCTGTATCCTGAGAGCAGCATAGAGGTGTGAGTGGCACAATCTTTGTATCAGCAGTGCAGTAATGGGGGTGTGAAGGGCACAGTCCTCATATCAGGAATGCAGCAGCAGGGATGTGAGGGGCACAACCCTTGTGTCCTGAGTGCAGCAATAGGGGGTGTGTGTGAGGGGATGACCCTTGTATCAGAAGTGCAGCAATGGGGTATGAGGGGCACGACCTTTGTATCAGGAGTGCAGTAATAGGGGTGTGAGGGGTATGAGGGGCATGACCTTCCTATCAGGAGTGAAGTAATGGTGGTGTGAGGTGCATGGCCCTTATAACAGGAGTGCAGTAATAGGGATGTGAGATGCACAATCTTCATATCATGAGATGCAACAGGGGTTAAGCCTCCTTGCAGACATCCTTTAATGGCATTGCAGCATGTTTTAAAGCTTGTTGTAATCTTTTGACAATTGCACTTTGTTTTAGTAAGATATAACTACAGATCGTCTGACAGGGAGTTATGGAAGAGTTGACAATCTCAGACTTTGTTAACATGAGTTAATCGATATGATTAGGGAAAGAATAACTTATTTTAAGGCTATATACACTCTAAAGTTTAAGAGATGTGGTTCGGCTTGATTCTGTTTTATGACTGTCAACTGCTTTGGGATTTATTCAGTAGTAAATTTCCTTATGCAAAGCATTACTGCATAGTACGTATTTTCATTTTCTTTGCCTTCCATGGGTAAATGAAACTATTATTCTGATAATTTTAAATGGCCTGTTTATATGTTACTTTATAGGTGGAATTTAATTTACATTACACAGTTTTGCTGTTTGCTATAAACAGCATGATGTAT
This sequence comes from Protopterus annectens, assembly GCF_019279795.1. Classification (NCBI taxonomy): domain Eukaryota; kingdom Metazoa; phylum Chordata; order Ceratodontiformes; family Protopteridae; genus Protopterus; species Protopterus annectens. The sequence continues at coordinate 1,647,595,029 of NC_056741.1, read as the reverse complement.
TAGTAAAATATAAGTATATGCATTTGTTATATACATCTCCAAAGTGATTTCAGTGGAACAGGGTTTTTATTCAGTTTCATAAAATCCATATCTTAACTATTATTTTCTATAACATCAAATAAATGAAGGCGCACATATATGTAATTGATTAGTTAAATGTTATCTAAAGCATGATAATCTAAATGTTTACAAACTGATATTATAAAATTAGACCAGTCATAAAATGGATGTAGAAACCAAAAAAATATCAAAGAACAGAAACTGCATAAACAAAGAAATTAATGTGAGTGGACTAAATTTTATTCATATTTTAAGAAGCTGATATTGTTTTTTTTTTTTTTGATTGCCAGGGTGGTGATACCTTATTTACCCTCATAATGTAACTGGTCCTTAAAGCTAAAGTCTATGTCATAAGTGGAAAACTTGAACAAATGAAAATAATTACAAACCAAACTAAAATAAACCATCAATGACCTGTACGTAATGGTGAAGATAAACTGCCGTACAGTTCATAGTACTTGGATTGACACACAAATTGTCCATATACCATTACAGCCATTCAACCTATTCCCCCCATATGCTGTATTACTCCAACAGTAGCACTGTTGACAGCCCAAAATGACATTGTCAAGTATCTTAAATATATTCCTTTGTATCTATTTACAGCTTGGCACATGTCTTTACAATGGTGATCTATAGTTCCACACCTCTTATGTACACTAAATATATTAAGCTATATCACTGCCATATTCCTTTGCCCACAGGTATGCCTTCAATTATTTCTGCTGAACTGCAAATTGAGGTGGGTGATAGAATATGTTTCAAATGACTGCATGGGCACTAAAGCAAATTAATGCCTCAATATCTGTAACAGTCATAAACTATACATACAAAAAGGCTTGGGGGAGGGAGGTTGGCATAATGGCTAAGGTGTTTACCTTACTGACACAAGGTGCAAGGTTTGTTTCTCACATGGGGTAATTGGCTAGGCTTAAAATGGCCCACAAGGGCAGTTACTTAGTACTATTAACAGCCTGCCTGTCCCTGGAGGAGTGGTTACTACCTAGAAGCTGTAGTTTTATTGGCCATTTTGGGTCAATTCTAAACTCCTTGATCTGTCTCTCTTAAAACCCGGCTGCCTCATGGTTTTGGCGTCTTTTCAGGCTTGCACTTAATTTAAAATCGTTTTTTTCTCTAAAAACTGCATTTTACCTGATTTTGGCCTAGCACTCAAGTGTGGGGTCATTTATTGCACTGCTGTGATTATTTTGCTGCTTGTGTATCTCTGCTACCTTTAAACTACAACAAAAAGAATAACAAAAACAAAAAAAAATCCTGCTTTTTTCCCACTTTCTGAAAGTTAAGAAAGTTCAGTTACAGATCTGCTGTTCTGAACTGTTTGGAAGTTTCTAGAAGGCCAGTGCTTGCTTGGGCTAAAGGGAAATCTCTGTGTTCACCAGTGGGAGTGGTTAACACTGAACAGCCTGCCTGTCCCTGGTGGAGTGGTTACTACCTAGAAGCTGTAGTTTTATTGGCCATTTTGGGTCAGTTCTAAACTCCTTGATTTGTCTCTCTTAAAACCCGGCTGCCTCGTGGTTTTGGCATCTTTTCAGTCTTGCTAGTTGTTGCTGAAGCACCTACCAAGGGGAGAAAACGCTGAGAGAAGAAAAGGAGCCACTTTTGTGATTTTAAGTATTTTCTTCTGATTGTTTGTTAAGTTTTACTGCTTTGCCGCCTACCTTTTGGCATTTTTCGGCTTGCTAAAGTTTATATCTGTAACAGTAACTGTACTTGGAACACATCTAGAGCCTGTTTACTGCATTTCCTGTGTTGCACTTAATTTAAAATATTTTTTCTCTAAAAACTGCATTTTACCTGATTTTGGCCTAGCACTCAAGTGTGGGGTCATTTATTGCACTGTTGTGATTATTTTGCTGCTTGTGTATCTCTGCTACCTTTAAACTACAACAAAAAGAAAAAAAAAAAAAAATCTTGCTTTTTTCCCACTTTCTGAAAGTTAAGAAAGTTCTGAACTGTTTGGAAGTTTCTAGAAGGCCAGTGCTTGCTTGGGCTAAAAGGGAAGTCTCTGTGTTCACCAGTGGGAGTTGTTAACACTGAACAGCCTGCCTGTCCCTAGAGGAGCGGTTACTACCTAGAAGCTGTAGTTTTATTGGCCATTTTGGGTCAATTCTAAACTCCTTGATCTCTCTCTCTTAAAACCCTACAACTCTCTTTTTGCGTGGTTTTGCGCACTGAGCAGTGTCGGGCAGCGCCGCCTAAACAGGTTTAAAGTATTCCAGGCTCCACAAAGTCTGCTCTTCACTTTTTCCCTTAGAACTGTTCAAACTCTCAAAGTAATCACTCTATTCTCTTTCTAAAGCCCTGCACTTGCTCAGCTCTTATAAGGAAACACTAACTAACTAAAGCACTACACCCTCCTTGACTTCTCATAAGTATTAGGCTCCCGACTGGTCCTTCCTGATCAAGTGAAAAATCAGTTCCCTTCCCTAATCTGATCAGTAAAAAAACAGTTCCCTATACTAATCTGGTATGTCCAAGGGTCAGTTTCAAGGTTACTCTCCAGTCCAGCTGGTGAATCTGGGAATTTTGAGGCAATGTTACAATTGCCTTATGTACACAGACAACCCTCTCCTCCTTCCAACAAACTCTAATACATGTGAGAGATGCAGTTACACAGCCAAACTGGAGGCAGAGCTCTCTCAACCCAAGACTGGCACAGTCAGTCAGGAGGAAAAGGTAACCACCCACACCACAAATCCAGTCTCACACAGACCTATTGCATCTGCATACCCAACACATAAACACACAAAAACATACTCGGAGGCTCTAAATAAAAATCTGCCTAAACAGCAAAGACCTCCTAAGCAGATATCCAAGCAACAGCCACCCCTCAACAATACCCACGAATCACATATCTCACAAACTCAGTGTGCCGCACAGTCACAGCCCTTAAGGCCAAACAACACACCAAATACACTTGTTATAGGGGACTCTATTGTCCGGCACACTTACGTCCCGCTCACCAGACTGAACAAGGAGAAGGTCACTGTAAGCTGTCTGTCGGGTGCCAGGATCCGCCACATAATGCAAGCACTCAGGTCACTCCAAAGCAAGTATAAGTATGACTCCGTCATTGTCCATGCTGGTGTGAATGACCTGAGATGTACCTCCCTGGACTACATGAAAAGAGACATAGAGGAGCTCTCTGACCATGTAGCCCAGGCTGGTATGACCCTGACCTTGAGTAGCATCTTGCCCTCACCAAAAATGATGCAACAGTATAAAGACAAAATAATCAGTTTCAACAATTGGCTAAAGTATTGGTGTCATTCAAAGGGGATCCAGTGTCTGTCAGCCTGGGATGATATGCTCTACAAGCCACGTTGCTTCGCTAGGGATGGCTTGCACCTGTCACCCTTAGGCTTTCGTATACTGGCTAAGGCTCTTGCCACCCCCATAGTGCCTTTTTAGGCAAGGCTGAAATGACAAACCCACCTCCATAGACAACCCAAGGATAAAAAAACTAAAGGTAATGCTACTCAATGCCAGACGTCTAAACCTCAAGATGCACGCACTCGAGGCTGTCCTCAGTATGGAGAAAATCGATGTCTGTGCAGTAACAGAAACCTGGTTCAAGGCTCCTGAGAGCACCCCAGCACTACCAGGTTATAACTCATACCATGCGTTTCGGCCCCAAAACTCGGACCGAAGCACAAAAGGAGGGGGAGTATCTATATTCATCAAAGATACCTACACCTCCAGGTTAGTGGGACTGCACGAAGCATCGGAAACCATCCATGTGCAACTAACAACAGGCAAAACTGCCTTTTAGTTTGTAGCCTGCTACAGAACACCCTCCCTATTACAGGAACCCCACTTGGCATTCCTGAGAACACTGGAGAATATGAAGGTCTCTCCAAACACTATGTTGTTGGGTGACTTCAAATACCCAAACATTGACTGGGAAAACTACTCAAGCCCAAACACCCTCGCCCAATGGTTCCTTGAATTTATAAACTCTAACATGATGGAACAACTGGTCACCACTCCCACAAGAGGGAACAACGTATTGGACCTGGTCATCACCAACATGGGGACTCTTATGTTCCACACCAGAGGTAAACCCCTCATTGGTAAGATCAGACCATAAACAAATTTCCCTGGACATCCATATCCCATCCCCACCCCCAGCCAAGGAAATCACTGTAAAGAATTTCTCAAAAACCAACTTTGCACTTTTCAAGACTGAGGTGGAATCCTTCAAAGCCCCCGGGCCAGAGGATAATACAGCCCAATCTGCAGAATCCTTTACAAATGCATTCTATGAGCACCTGCAGGAATGCATGGATCGTGCTATCCCAAATAAAACCAAGACTCCTCCTCCAAAAACAGGAGACTGGTATGGTGGACCCTGGCCATAAATAAGCTATACAACAGAAGGAGGAAGCTACTACATGACAGAGCAAAATCCCAAAAAGGGAAGGCATCTCTGATCAGTATTAGCCAGAAACTTCGATCCTTCATAAAATCATCAAAGGCCAGTTTTGAAAGAAAAATTGCCCTAGACACTAAAGATAATCACAAGGCCTTCTTTAGTTATGTCAGGAACATGGGTGGAAACTCCCAGATATGCTCTGAATTGTTGCATAACGGTACAAAATATACCGAACCTACAGACATAGCCAACATCCTGGCAGACAGATTCAGCCAAACTCCCCCCCTCCCCCCCCAAAGGAGCAAATGCCTATCCCAACTGAATGTAACCTCCCTGACATCACAGATGCACAGGTGAAAGCTGCCCTCTCCAAAGCAAAAAACACAGCATCTATGGGACCGGACGGTGTCCCAGGCTGTGTCTTACATGAGCTCCAAGAAGAACTGAACCCTCACATTAAGTCACTGTTCAAACTTAGCCTTACTACAGGATATGTACCCAAAGAATGGTGTACAGCTACAGTGGTCCCACTCCACAAAGGTGGTGCCACAACAGACCCCGGGAACTATCGCTCCATAAGCCTGACTAGTCTGGTCTGTAAAGCTATGGAGCGTATTATCATGGAACTCATAAACAAAGACATTAGGAGCCTCCAGACACTGGACCCTACCCAATTTGGCTTTAAGGGCAGGTCTTGCCTCTTAAACCTAGTGGATTTCTTTGAAACAGTTACCAAAGCCATAGATGAGGGCAAGGTAGTTCACACAGCCTACCTGGACCTCGCAAAAGCCTTCGACACAATACCCCATTCGGGCATCATTAATAAGCTTACCAGCTTAAATATCAACCCCTATATCACAAGATGGGTTGCAAACTGGCTCAGAGATAGAACCCACATGGTCAGAATCACAGGTGCCATGTCCGAATCCAAACCAGTTACAAGTGGTGGCCCACAGGGCTCAGTTCTGGGACCTCTCTTGTTCGGTATATACTTCCCTGAGGTTCAGGCTAACACGGGGGGATTATGGCTGACAAAGTTCGCAGATGACTGCAAACTGGGGGCCATAATTGAATCTCCAGCTGACACAAGCATCCTCCAAAAGGGTCTCACAGAGACAGATGCTTGGTGCCAGAGCCACGGCCTCAAGCTAAATGCTAAAAAGTGCATAGTCATCCCCTTTGGGAAAAACAAGGTGCCTACAAATTACCACATAGGTGGTAATCCATTAAGTACGGAAGAAGTAATTAGAGATTTGGGGACCAACGTAGATAGTAATCTCTCCTTTGATAATCACATTGCCTAAGTGGTTAGAAAGACCTTCTATATAGCCCACCTTATCACAAAAGGGTTCACATCTAAATCAAGAGAGGTCATTGTGCTCCTCTACTCGTCACTCATCAGGCCCATAATTGAATACAATGCCCCTTTTGGGATGTACCTTACCCGACACCTGCAGCAACTGGAGAGACCCCAAAAGTACCTCACCAAGAGGATCATGGGCTACAAACAGATGTCCTATGCAGCTCGACTAAAGAAACTCCAGCTCTACTCAGTTGCTTAGAGGTGATCTATGCCTGACGTACAAAGCCATGTCAAACCCAGAATTAATGGACATGCTCCACCTCAAAAATTCCAAGTCCCTTAGAGCTACACGCTCCAGGGACCTAAACCTGAGCACAAAAATAAATAGGACATGCTGGAGGGACAGATTCATTTCCCAGAGGCTCCCCTCACTCTGGAATAGAATCCCAATTCATGTTAGACATAGCCCCTCGCTGACCCTCTTCAAGCGAAATCTGGACGCGTGGATGGGAAATCGCAAATTCACCCCTGGGATCTCTTCTGTGTCCCTGTTAGACAGAGGCACAGTAGGCTAATCTAATAGGGAGGTGGAAGCCAAATACACTCTGGCTAGGCTTACAAATGCCCTAGGGCAGATAGCCTAGTATCTACCTATGAACTAGTTAGCTTAGTACTAAACTATGAACTATGAACCTCTGAACCAAGAGAACTATTAGTATAAATAACACGGAGAAGCTCAAATTATATACAGGGAAAGAGAAAAGTCAGCTATGTTAGATGAAAAGATGGCTGGCACTGAAGAACCATACGAGTCAGTTCTGAAACATGTCCATTTCAGTGTCCGAAGGGGCATGATAGAAGATTTTTATTCTTTCTTGTGGCACAAACATATGCATCATGGATGAAATGCAAGAGTATGTAGAAAGAATGAAAACTGGCTTGGAATCATGAAAGAATGGTTTAAAGCACAGTAACTAAAATAATCATTCCATGAAGTGTCTGGAGCATTTTTATAGAGCTGCAGTAATAGTGGTAGCAACAGCAAACTTGGAAGGCAAAACCAAGGTAAGTCTGTGCAATGACTTAATTTTAAGTAAGCTGTAAAGTAATCAAAGAATACAGGAGAGAGAACTGAATGACGCCAGACAATGCTAGTAGAAATAAAAAAGATGTTTGAGATTTGACAATAACCCAAGTGGAGAATACAGTACAGTTTTGAAAGCATCAAATTCAGCAGCTATAGAAACAGGATGAAGGCAGTTTAGCTCATTCATTCCAATGCAGCTCTGTAAACTCCCAATGTTGGCATCATAAAATCAAGTTATGGACTCACATTTCAAACAAATGTTCATATCTCTTGAGGCATTTGGACTACTATTAAGAATTGTAGTCAGTAAATTGTTCAGCACAAACAAATCTTTATGTTGGCAGCGCTCATTAGATTATATGTCTTAAACTGCATTTTATAAGTCATAATAAACATAATAAATATTAATTGAGCAATATTTTGTAATCAACTTACAATATCTAAGTAAGCTTCTGCAGCATTTTATTCATCTATCCGCGAGCTTTCATATGAGGAGATGTAGTTATGTCTGTGCTACTTGGTTGTTGAAATATTTAGAAAAATATGCAAATAATGATATAAATAAATAGAATAGGAACAACAATTAATATCTTGAAAGCATCACTAGGCGGAGGTCAAGTATTATTGCAGCTGTGTTGCCTACCATGTCAGCTTTAAGTTAAAATCTTTCAATAACTTGTATGTTTTGAAATGATTAATGGAAATACAATCAGACAATATTTAATGCTTAAAGATGTCATTAGGATGTAACTGTAGAAACACTTTGAAGCGTCACTAGGCTTTAATGAGTTGGAAAAGTGCAGCAAAATGGTGTGGGCTTCACAAGAACAAGCCAAATAAAGGAGATAATTATGAGAGTTTCATGTGTGTGACATTGAGAAAGGAAGTAGGAGCGAGAGGTTATGAAGATGCACTGAATTACCACTGGGAAGTTCACCAAATCCAAATGATACCATTCTTCTAAAAAGAAGAGCTCTGACAATAAGAGGACCTTATTTTGAAATTATAAAATTGTTACTACAGGAGAGAGACAAGAGGGATGTATTTTATTTTACAGAAAAAGTGACAGTTGAATTAAATAACTTTTACAAAGAGACAGAATATTCAAGAATGCACTTTACTCCTTGAAGGCATTTTTGCCAAGACGCTAGAAGTGAATAAAATAATTCATTTTTATTCCTATCTGTTGCCAGGATTTTATTTTCCCTGGTTGGGGAGTGGACTAATTGGCCCAGAGAGTTTGTGTTGATGAAGTCCAGAAATCTTTGGGCATACATGTTACAGAATGTATATGTTTATGTTTAACAGTTAAAGTGTGTGTTTGTGGGGGGGGGGGGGGGGGTTAGTGCTTGAAGTCCCTTAGGAGAATGGTGTTTGGCTTAATGCACAGAGACTCCATACTAGCTAGTGAGGAGTTATGGGCGAAGAGTTACAGAGAAAGGATTCTGTAGTTAGCAGTTACATGATATGGGGTCTTATTAATGCTAAGTTAGACATGAACAGTTCCAGATCATTATCTTGTCTAATTAGTTTGGAGGTATATATTTTTTAACAACCATGGAGACACCACCACCTTCAGTCCACTTTTAAGGCCATGTGGTAGATATTGAAACCTTGAACTGATGAGGTGCTTTCAACAGCCCTTATACAACTCTCCATAAAAATGCATACGTCAAAATTTTCCACAGTAAAAAGTGTTTGTAGGAATCAGTGGCATAGCAAAGGTTTTGTAGTAGGGGAAGCTGGTTGATCTGTGTACCTAATGCTCATATTCTATATTTATCTCTTTAGTTTTTTTTACCAGGTTATTACAGTGATCACAACAGACCGTTTGCAGGCACAGCCCGGGTGAAGAAATTCATAAAGAAATAGAACAAATTCGCAGAGTAATCACAAAATGTAGATAATCCTAAAGACAATTGATACAATAGGTGAATATTATTGACAGAGTAGAAAAACAAATGTGAATGTATTTTAGTAGTAAATATGAGAGAGAAACAGTGAGTGAGAACAGAGGGTGACAGCAGTAGTAATGCAGGTGAGGAGGGAATTAGGTTATGTGTCCAGTGTATAAACATTTGCAGGCAGATCTTTGATGGCTGTGTCTTTTGAGCTGAGCATGGGGAGGGAGGACTTCTTTTAGCCAAGAGGGAGGGGGATTGCCAGAGTCTGAGTGCAGGAATGGAGAAGTGGTTGGTAATTTACAGTTTGTTTAAGGTATTTGGAGTGAGAGAGTTAATTGGGAGAGGTTGTGAAGGTTCCAGGGGGTGGTTTTATTATGGAGTTTGGCTTTAAGAGGTGAGAAAGCACCCGGCTGAAGTTTGAAAAGATGAGACTATAGGAGTAGCTTTCCAGGAGATTGTTAGTATAGTGGATGAGTTTTTTACAGAAGTTGTGGCTATGATGGGGAGCCCTTATTCAAGTTGAGCAAGGAGGTTTCCTTTGAATATTGCAGTTCCAGCTGGGCTTGAGAGAAAAAGACATATTTTCCTGGACCAGAATAAAAGATAACTGATTTTTTTATTGGTGTTTCAATATGGCTTTGGAAGTTAAGTGAATGGTCCAGCCATAAAGCTAAGAATTTAATAGAAGTGGTTGTTTCTAATGGGGAACCATTGAGATCTGCAATACTGAATTTTTAGGAGTTTTTTTCAGCTTTTGTGAGGTTCCAAAAAATCATATTTTTGTCTGGGAGCAGTTTATGAGTAGATTATGGTTGTTTAGCCAAGAATTAGAGGAGTGGAGGTCAGACTGAAGACTTTTGAATGGAAGAGATTGGATCAAAGAATAACTGTGTTATCTTTATAAAGTGTGATAGGAAGGGTAAGGAGATCAGAGGGTAGTTTGCTAATAAAGACTGTGAGGTGAGTATGGATCCATGGGTGCTGGATGTGATAGGGATGAGTCTATTTTTATTATGAAATACCTATTTGCTAAATGTTGGAAGCAGGTGACAGAGTTGAAGCTAACCCAGATTTCCTGAAGTCAATTACAGGAGCTCCTGAAAGGTTTAAGTGACCATAGTGCTGTCATAGTGCTACGGTCAGGCCAAAATCCATGCTTTTTAACAGTGAGGAGGTAGTTCTTTTGGATGTAGGTGGACAGTTGGATGTACATTAATTTTTCAAGTATTTCCCAAGTTTAGGGAGGATAAAGGAAGGGTAAAAATGGAAGGTATTTACTGGCTGAGGCTGTTTGGGAAGAGGTTTAATAAGAGCAGCTTTTCAAATGTCTGTCATTGTAATTTGAGTTAAGGAGAGGTTATTAACATGGGGAAGAGCTGTGGTAAGGAAGCATTTGCAGAGTGATATAAAGCAAGGGAGTAGGGTCTCGGCACCAGGGGGTGCATCCAGGGGTATATTTTATATCTATCTATCTATCTATGTAGAAAGAGGAGTCTTCCTCGACCCACCAAAATTACATTTCTCAGAAATGTAATTTCGTGACTCCATTTCTCCAAAAGTGCATTTATCTGAAAATGCACTTTTGCGAAAAAAAGATTCAATGAACAGCAAAAAAAAAAAAAGGAATTATGCCACAACAGACTCCTTGTGGGATTCACACTCACCCTCACACTCATCTCGAATCATCTTCTAGAGGTCCCCTCACCCTATGCCCATACAGCAATTCAAAGGGTGAAAAAACTGTAGATTACTGGGGTACCTCCCTATATGCAAACAATAGATGGGACAAATATTTGTCCCACTCTCTCTTAAACTGGTCTGCAAATGCCCTTAACATGGTTTTTAGTGTAGAGCTTAACCTCTCCACAAGACCATTAGTCTGGAGGTTGTCTTTAGGTGCTTCACCACACAATGCTCCAACAGACAAGCAGCAGGTCTGACATGAAATTGTCTCTTCTGTCAGTCAGTATTTCTCTTGGAAACCTACCCTGCTAAAAATCTCTAACAAAGCATTTGCCACCTTCTCTGTCTCAATGGAGGACAGAGCCACCGCCTCAAGGTATCTAGTATCATAATCTTCTACTGCTAGGATATACGTCTTCCCTGTGGAACTTGGGGCACTCAGAGGCCCAACAAAAATCCATAGCTACCCTTTGAAATGGCTCCTCAATCACAGGCAATGGCATCAAATGAGCTTTGACCTTGTCTCCTGCCTTGCCTACCTTTTGGCTCTACTCACAGGTACTGCAGTACCCTGTGACATCCTTGGCAATCCCAGGCCAATAAAAGTTCTGCATAATATGTCTATTGTTACTCTTTATGCCCATATGACCTGCAAAAGGAACGTCATGGGCTATGGCTAGAAGTGCCAGATGGTAGACTCTGGGCACTACCAACTGCTGTATTACCTCACCCTCTAGCCCTCCCTCAGGGGTCCATTCTCTATACAGTAACCCTTTGTCCGAGTATACAGATTCCCGCTTTCCTTGAGAATCAGGCACCTCCCTAGCTACCTGCCTCAGGCCTTGTAATGTAGGGTCTGAGAGCTAAGCCTGACTCAACTCTCTCTTTGTAACTCCTCCCAGGTCCCCTTCCACAAGAAGTCTGGTATCCTCTGACAGCAGTGCCTCATGGTCAGCCTGAGCACTATTCACCTTTGCCCTTGCAGTCACTCTGTCCAAGGGAACATCAGTATCCATCAGCAGCTGTGGCTCACCTTCAGTCTCACTGCTACAGGCTAGCTCCCTCCTTGAAGTAGCCACCTCACCACTCCTGGCTTCAGGTGTTTGGTCTGTCTGGGTCTCCCCCAGACTACCAGACCCAGATGCCTGTCTCCAAGCCTGATTTTGTGCCACCACATGCACACAAGTTATTGCATTATCAAAATCATTCCAAATCAAGACATCTGCAGGGATATCCTCAAACACACCTACTTGCTTGCTTCCTTTTCTACCCTTCCATTCAAGGTAAACCCTGGACAAAGGCATTTGGAATGGGATCACTCCTAAAGCTCTGACTGGAGTGGACTGCCCAAGAAAGTACTGCCTCTTTAACCAATGCAGGCTTCACGATGGTTATATCAGAGGCTGTGTCTCTCTTGGCAGTGGCCAGTTTTCTATCCAACAAGATCAGATATAAACTCTGCTGGTAGTTTGGTACCCCTGCTGTCTCCAGAGAACTTACCACTGGCATTCTGTTATTCCCAGTGCTCGCTCCCCCACCTTTTCTATCCCACCTTTCTTCCATGGACATCTGTATGCTACATGGCCCCAGTGGTTACATTTAAAACATCCTGGCCATGTACCTGAACTAGTGGCTTCCCCTGTTCTGGGAGGGCTCTGTTGGTGTGGTTTAGGCTGCCCACCATGGGTTCCTTTATATCTGTGTGCAGCACTGGGTATTCCTTTCCTGTGCAGTGATGCCTTACTTTCTAGGTATAGGTCTCCTTTTTCCCCAGTTCATCTGCATTGTTGCATTCCCTGTCTACCAACCAGATTCTCATGTCCTCAGACAAAGCGCTAAGGGCTTGTTCCCTCAGCAAAAGGTCTGGCAGCCCTTGAAAAGTGGTGACCTGACATGCACTCACCCACCTGTGAAAATAAGTGCTTAGTTCAGCAATGTCATCACATGCACTTTCATCTGCCTTGTGTCCATGCTCACAAAACTTTTTTTCTGTAAGCTACAGGTGTTAATTTAAAACATTGTAATAAATAGTGCTTCACTTTATCATAATCTAAACAATCAGTATCAGACAATTTGGAAATAACAGTTACAGCTTTACCATGGAGTAAGGGTGTGAGGAACTGTATCCAGAGCCCTTGGTCAGCATGATACAGTTTGCATACTCTTTCATATTTATGAAAAAAATATCAAAATTATCACTATCTTGGTACTGAGGAAGACATTTACTGACCTTTATTGCTTCTGTGGTACAGTTACTCCCTTCCCCATAACTTCCATGATCCAGGACAAGAGTCAGCATTTACTTTTCATGTTCCCTCTGCCTCTCATTTTCTTCAACTTCCAAATGCCAGTCTCTCTGCTGATTCCACTTTGACCTCCAAATGCTGCAGTCTCTCTGCTGTTTCTAATTTCAAACATTTGGACTCCAGTTCAAGTCTCTTTAACTTCAGACAGATTTTTAAGTCCTCTGAGGAACAGTTGAACTGTCCTGTTTCTGGGAGCTGTACATCCTCAATGCCAGTCTGGTTGTCTTCCTGGTTGCTGGTCTGTGATGCAGCTGTGATTAATGCTGCAATCATTTCCCATTTAGTCAGATTGTCATGCTCCAGTCCTTTGGCTTAGCACGTCCGCCAACTGGTTCCTTGTCAGCTTGCTATAATCCTCTGCTGACATCCTTGCCTGCTCTCCCTGACTGATGAAGCTAACAAAAAGTAAATAAATAAAACTGTTGTGATATGAAACTCTGAATGTCTGCCATGTGGCTGCTTGAGAGTACAAACACCTTCTTTAATGACCACTACTTACAGGCTACAGGAGTTCAATATTCACACCACTGCTCACCAATATGTGAGCATGGGATGACACCATCACTGCCACCTATATGTGATGCCACCACTGCTACCAATATGTGTCTTCCCCACTCTGGGACAGTAATCAAGGAGCCTGAATCCTCACACCTGACACTGGACAGGAACATGCATTTGGAATACAAATGGATATACTCAGTATTTCCAGATGCAGACCTCTCTGCATCAAGTACAGTTCCCCTTAAGAGCACACAGGGAACTGTTTTTCTCTATATCTGTCTCCCTCCAGATCCCCAGTAAGAGTCCCCACTGGTACAGCTGTAGGGTTAGGTCCTCCCACTGGTACAGTTGTAGGGTTAGGTCCTCATCCAAGTGTCTAAGCCAAGTCATCCAGCACCCTCTCTGTAAACCCAGTGCTTCATGTTCCTGCCCCAAGTGGCTGACACACACACACACACACACACATACACACACACACACACACACACACACACACACACACACACACACACACATACATACACACATACGCACACACACACACACACACACACACACACACACACACACACACACACACATACAGACACACCTGGGAAAGTCTAGCACATATTTACTTGCTGTGTCCCCTTCTGACCAGAGTGTAAGGTAGTTATTGCCACCACCAGACACTCCACAATCAGCTACTCTAAGGCCCTTAACAAAGGGTGTCCAATTATACTGTGTAGTAATAATACTAATACAAATGTTAGTAATTCACCAAGGTGGCTAAGCCTTCTGGAGTGGCCCACACAGTGTCACCAAATAAATATAAGTACTCTCAAAGGTTAGATACTTTCTACAAGGACCAGCCACAATAAACGTTTTAGGAACATATTGAATACATATTTACAGTAAACCACAGAGTTCAAATCACAGAAAATATTGAAATTAACACTGATGGACAGACTCATGCAAATAAAGAAAAACACTCTTAAGCTTCACTATATTCCTGACTGAATCTAAAAGAATTACTGTTCCCTAGTTAAGTTACTTACTATCGCAAGGCAAGCTGCTGTGGGTGAAGGTCTTTCTAGTTAGGCTTCCCAAGCCGAATACTCTATACTCTGAGATTTCTCTTTGTAATATCTAAAATATAATTTCCAAGAGGGCTTGCAGAATGACCCACCTGGTCACCTGATTCTAGGTTCTCACAGTATTCCCCTTTGAAGCTGAGACAGGAATTTAGCACAGGTGGCCACAATACACATCCAAATCTTTATGGCAGTGCCTGGGGCCTCTTCTCTTTTCCCTGAGCTAATGAACAAAGGCTTGTTCCTAGATCCAGTGTCTCCAGACCTATTCAGCACTGTGCAGTGCCATTTTTATGGTTTAACAGCTTATTTTTCTTAGTTAATCTTTGCTGTCCCAGTGTCCTCTGTTAAAACATATACATTTAATTCAGTTACAGTAACACATGTACATTTCTTTTCATTTCAGAAGGGTGCACTGTTGAAACATTTTAACACAAGCAAACCTCACAAATACATTTTCAGCAAAAGCATCTGTACAAAACAGTTTGATATACACATGGCATACAGTTCTAATACACTTTTAACACAAGCATCTTGTATAAATCAGTTTGATATTCACAGTGCACATCATTCTTTACAAAACTCCAGCTGGCTCTGCTGGCACTTGCCCATATCATCACAATTGTGTATCTCCTGTAATTTTTCTTTTGAAGTAATAGTTTATTTATTTTATGTATTTATGTATTAGTGAGGTTAATGCTTGGATTTTTTTAGTTTTACAGCTTAATTAGTTTGATTGATAGAATCAGGTCCATTTTTTACTGTAATCCCTTTTCTGACTGGCTAGTTGTGGTTATATTTTTCCTTAAAGTTTTTATTCTTATATTTTAACTCATTCCCTCTAATGGAGCTCTGGAAGGTTGCACTGTAACTTCCAATGGGTGGAGCTTTTTGGTTGAAGCAAATTATATCCACACATTTCAAACAAATATACATATCTCTGGAACCATATGTGTTACTAAAGAAGTGTAAGTGGCAAACTCTTCACCACAAACAGTTTTTTATAGTTGTAGTATTCTTTTAGTTCCAAGTTTTAAACTGTATTTTATAAGTCACAGCAAACTTAGTTACTATTGAATCTGTAATGTTTTGTAAACAACTTACAATATCTCAGCAACCACTCAGGGTTATACACATACTGTCAACAGTATTTTGTTTATCCATCTGAGAGTTTTAATATGAGACTAAGCAGTTTTGTCTGTACAAATTGATTGATGCGATATTTAGAAAAGCATGAAATTTATGAAAATCTAAATGAATATTATATGAACAGAAATGAATATCCCTACCTGCACCAGACAGAGGTCAAATATCAACATGGTTTGTGTTTCCCATTGTGTAAGCTTTAAGATGAAACCTTTTAATACTTCCTATGTAACATGGTTTCAAAATTATTAATGCAAATATATACAAACAATATTTGAAGCCTAGCGGTGTTAGTAGGATGCACCTACAGGTGTCACCCAGCTGTAATGAGTCACCTTTTTTGTTTCATTAAAAAGAATTGTGTTTCTGAAAGACTTGATAGGCAGTGATGCTTTGGGAGGATTGTATGTATGCATTTTATGGTTAATGTAAAGTTACGTTTTACATTGGAAAAGAGAAAATGCAGTCTGTGTTCTAAGATACATACATGTATATATATGAGAGAAGGGTTTTTTTACACAGCAGTTTTTAACTAAATTAAAGGTCATATTAGGTCCAGAATGTTGTTTTAGAAAGACAAGGGTGTTGGTACTTGTAGTGCTTTTTAGTGTACTATGTGTATAAAACTACCATTTTTATTGTATTCCATGTGTCAGTTTATTTATTTGTTTCAGTTTATTTGGCAGTTTTAATTTAAAGCAGAATTAGAGTTGGGTGATTTATTTTTCTTTTTTTTTTGTAATAGTTTAGAAGTTTTTGGTAGTGTGAATATATCTTTGGTTTGTATAAGAACGGTAAGTTTAAAAGAATTTTAGTGGCTTTGATGACATTGATAAACCACTGATGACACGCCAAGAGTGTAGTTTTTTGACATGCTCACACATTTGCAGTGCATTTTTTGATCTGTGAGTATCTGTTTTCAGCATCAGCTAGCCTTTTGGGGTAACATGCAACATAACACAACTCTTGATCATCCACTTGGGAGTAATGCTGTACCTCAACCATAGCTATTAGCATTGGCACTCAATGCTGTTCATTTTATGAAATCATAGTTTGCAGGCAATGGATGTGCTAGTATTATTTTACTTTGCTAAATGTTTGAGACTGAGCACGTCTTCAAGACTATATTTCCAAAAGCCATGACACACAGAAACCATTCTGGTTGAAATAGTAAATCACAATGCTTTACTTCACCAAAATAAAAACATTGATAAGGAAAAACTTCAATTACAAAAGATTACATTACATGAATGCTTTCATTCAATCAGTATGAACTTCCTCAGATACATTTGCCCATTGACCAATATTTAAATACCCATTAGGAGCCTTTGGATAGGTCACTGCCTTCCCATGTCATCCTTTTACCGTTTTAAAAATGTAAAGCCTCATACAATCCATACAATACATCTCATCCAGTTTTTCTTCAAAAATAATTTACGATTAGTCTGCATACTTTCTAAAAAAAATATCATAAAAAAATCATAAAAATTTCAATTTCGTATTTTATCTCATTTCACATTTTGGACAAGGTTGCACATGAGGAGCCCCAAGGGAAGTACGATGATAAATTAGAAAAAAGGAAACTGGAATGGCAATTAAGACTGGAGGTGAACAAACCTCCTGGCCTTAACACCCAGGTCAGCATCTTAAGCGTCCGTAACCTCAGAAAACTCCACCACCACACATATTATTAATTTGGTATTTTTGATAACAAATGAAGGATGGTTGTGAATAGTTTTCTGAGGTATAAAAGTTTCATGTTATTGTTTTAACTGCTTTGGTTTAGCGTATCCTAGGTACTCATGGTGGTTTCCCAGTAGGTGGGTAATAATTCCTTGTTCCTGTTTTCATTTCTTTTTTCTTTTCTTTACAGTCCATACTTATTTGGTTCAACCACACAGAAAGTTTCTGTACCTTGGTTTCTGTGTTTTTTGAAGCAATTCAAAGACGGTATTGGGCTAACAGACCCCAGTTTATGTTGTTATGTTTCATCTGGGCTGGTTTGTTATGCTTGATTTGTTGTTTGTCTACCTGCCTCCATTGTATCTTTAAGACAGGTCTGGCAAAGCTCAGGCAAAAGCACTTTCCCAGCAGTGACACGCTGGGATCAACTTAAATGGCCCACAGAAAACAGAAAGTGATTTTGCAACGAACATAATATCCACGATTAAATGGTAGAAATAAGAAGCGGGCATTCACCTTTTCAAATAATCTCAAAAAAACATTTACTGTTATGTTTTCTCCCTTACATAATTGTTTTTTGATTTCTGCTCTTGTGGTAATATATGTTCTTTCTTTAATGGTAATGTATATCTTTTCTAGTCGATGTGTGGTACTTTCAATGTTTTACTTCATTTTTACTTAAAATGTACAGGTTTGCATGTTTTATGGCATGCAGCAAACAAGTTGCTAATGAGAATGATAAAAAATGGACCCTTTAACAATATGGTTTTCCTGATCTTGGAACCTCTTGAATGGCTGACTCAACTGCCCTAGTCACTTGTTCACTAACCCACACTGTTTTCTGAGGGGCTGAACTCAATAAGACATGAGTTAGCTCATTCCTGCCATCAGTAATTGGCTATCCCCTCCCCAGCCTCAATCCCACTGAATAGCACTAGGGAACATACACATCCAACAAGAGCATGGTTGACTTACTTCTTTAATTATAGTGTATAGTATAGTATAGTATACTGAATGTTTGAATGATTAACTTCTTTCTTGATATAGTACTAATAATCATATCCCCTCTCTAGGTGTTCTACCTCACCTCCCCCTGAAAGGCTTGTAAAAGCATATAAGGTCATTCCGGGAATAATAACAAGTACAGAAGACTTTCCCCACCACATAACTTGTTTTAATAAGGTCATTATCCACTTAAATACCTTGCCACCTGTAAACCTCACAAACTGGGTCCAAAAAAACACTGGTGGATGTCCCCATAACTCCCGCTTGTAATCTGTCTGTGCTGATAAGCATTAGGTTGGAAGGGTTAGACTTTCCTGTAGCCTTCTTTCTTCCTCAATTAAAGTAAAAACAGCATGCTTTCTACTGTTCAACAGATGAGCTTAGTGTGCTCTGCACCTCCAAACAGTGCATTTCTCAATAAACTAAGTGAAACAAGCGTGGTACAAAAGGGAACTGGAAAACAGGCTCTCTGCACTGTCAATTGAGAAGCAGGCAGGGAACTGTGTAGGGCCTAGGAACAGAGTATTGGGCATATAAAAAGAAACAAAAAGGGTGCTTGTAACTCATTTAACAGTAGGGCTTAGGAACAGAGTATTGGGCATATAAAAGGAAACAAAAAAGCGTGCTTGTAACTCATACCTGCACATGCTGCCTCTAAGCATCTGTTTTACTGGTTTAGCCCCACTCCGCTCGCTTTGCTCACTCTGCGCCCCACCCTGCCCCTATATTCCACCTACCCCTGGTAGTATTACGTTTATAGTACCACTGACATGCCCCCTTAATTAGCTAACCAACTACATGTGCTCCTAGAACCCAGCAAACAGCTAGCACAATAATACAACCTCTATCCACCCACTATCCATATTAACCCACCCATAGCTATTCTATTCTCTCTGATCTTTTATCCACCACATACATTCAATACAGACCCTACCCTAGTAATTTACTATGACTACAGCTAAGACACTAATTCTGCTAACCCTAGTACCCCTGCTATTCATTCCTCATCATCTAAGCTCCTATGAATATGTACAGCATCTTGAAATCCAATACCCAAACTCTCAGACACCAACCCAGCATTTAATAAGTTTATCCACCACATAACCACCCCCTCTCCTAATTCCTCACCCCCAATTACCATTGCCCATCTAAATACTGCTACATTAGCTTTAAAACCAAAAGCTATGAAAAAATGAGATTTTTAAGACTCATAAGTAACTTAAAAATTAATCTTATGAAGGATGGAGACATCCACCCCAACCCTGGCCCATCCACAACAGTAGAGCCAAGTACACCATCTAACAACCCAGCGTGTACTACCCAGATTGATAGACTTCCAAACTCATTTCTGGTCTGTCATCTCAACATCAGAAGCCTAAACAACAAGATCCATAGCCTACATGGACTCTTAGCTGTTCACTCCCCTGATATCCTCTGCCTCACAGAAACCTGGCTAAAACCAATAACCAAAGATAACGAAATAACCCCCCCCCCACAGTACAACATCCTTAGACTGGGCCGGATCTCCAGGAAAGGTGGCAGGGTAGCTATACTATACAAGTCTACCCTAAAAATAACAATTGACACCCAACAGCCACCCCAGTTTGGCAATGCAGAAATTCTCATCACCAAGCTAATAATAAAAATAAATCCAGATACGTTGTCTGCATTCATATTCCACCTGGCAAGAATAATAATACTCTAGAAAATATTTTACATTGGCTAGCTTCTAACTATTCCCAGGAAACCATTGTCTTGGAGGACTGTAACATTGATTGGAACACCTGTTCCTCTGAAACTCCCTCCACCCATTTAAACCTCCACAGGTTTACTCAGATCATTGCCACCTCCACCAGGTTTAGCAAAATGAGTCAAAGATAGTATCCTCGATTGAATACTTATTAACAGCCACCCCAAAAGTACAAGTCAGGTACATTACCCAATGATCTAAGTGATCACTGCCTTACCTATATTATTAGGCTCAAAGCCGACATTCCCAACTAGCCCACCTACAAAACTATAAGAAACATCAGGAACTTTTGACAACTTCCAAAATGAATTCAAAGCATGTAATTGGAATGTCCTGAAACGACTCCCATTACAAGAAGCAGATGAGTACTTCAATACCAGATTTCTGGCTATCCTTAACCACCATGCTCCTACCCGTACCATTCATGTGAAAGCCACAGTTGCACCGTGGCTATCTAAAGAAACAAAAAACAAAATTAAACTAAGAAACAACACCTGGACCAGGTGGCATGTTACCAAAGCCCCTATGGACCAAGTAAGATACCAGCAGCTAAGGAACCAGACCAAAAAATCTGTCATTCTAGACAAAATAAAATCACTTCACCCTCCTAGAACAAAAATATCAGCTAAAATCTCAAAAGTTCTGGGCTGGTATTAACAATCTTCTCCACCCAGGCCGTTCCGCCACTCCTACCCCATCAGCTGCCCCTGATAAATCCCCTGTAGAAACAGCTTCAACTCTTTCTTTACTGAAACTATCCAGTCTCTAGCTACCCATCTCACTCCATCGGATACAAACACCAGCTCTGGCACATCTAGCCCTGATCCACCCAGCACCCAACCCACCTTTACCTTTCAAACCGTACCTACCAACCTGATCCGGACCTTACTCAAAAAGCTAAAACCTACTACACTAGCTGCTGACCACCTCCCAGCTGAATATCTTCAAAAAGCAGCTGATGCCATAGCACTTCCCATTTCTATTCTGATCAACAGATCCATCTCAGAAGGATCCATCCCAGCAATATGGAAAATATCACATGTTATACCTCTCCATAAAGGAGGAAGTTCCACAGAATTATCTAACTTTAGACCTATAGCCATTCTTTCACCACTAGCCAAAATCATGGAAAGATGCATACACAAACAAATCACGCACTTTCTTATTCAAAATGGAAAGCTCGCCGACTCTCAGAATGGCTTTAGGTCATTCCACAGTACCACTACGGCTCTTCTATCTTTCTCTAATGTCATCAATCTTCATTGTAACAACAACAAACTATCTTCAGCACTCTTCCTAGATCTCTCAAAATCTTTCGATATGGTCAGTCACCAGCAACTGCTCAATACCCTACAAACCATCAGTTTAGACCAACATGCAATACAGTGGTTTCACTCCTACCTAAATGGTCTTATGGCAGAGCAAGCTGTCATCGCAACTTCCTCTAACCCTAGGTATCCCACAAGGGTCCATACTAGGTCCCCTTCTTTTCTCTATCTTTATCAATGATCTGCACACCACCATCCCAAGAGCCACCTGCATCCAATATGTAGATGATTCAATGCTAATATGCTCTGTGTCTTCTCCTACACAGCTTCTAACCTTCACCCAGACCACTTTCAGCACAGTAGAAACATGGCTAGCTAATCACCACCTGCTTCTAAATCCTAACGAAACCAAGCTACTACTTTTCTCCCCTAACCGTAGAATTTCTCCTCCTTCCTTCAACATCATATCTAGCAGTGACACCATTATCTCCCCTGATGACCATACAAAACTTCTAGGTGTAATAATAGACAACAACCTTAAATTTGATGAACATGTAAATCACACTATTAAGTCCATCAACAAAAAACTTTGCTCCCTGTATAGAGCCAAACCTTTCCTCACCCCCTTAGCTAGTGTAGCTATTGCAAGATCACACCTCCTCCCTACCCTTATGTATGCCTCCCCTGTACTCACTAACCTATCCAAAACTGATCTCAAATTATCAGGATGTTACAATCATATAGCCAGATTTGCTACTGTAATGGCTTTTAGGACCCACCATTGCCAGAACCTCAAAGCACTGGGATGGCTAGAGTATCCTACCCTTCTACAGTTCAACCAGCTTATAGTAGCTCATAAAATACTCCATCAACCTGATAATAACCCCGCCCTCAAAAATATTCTCACCCCTCATAGTGCCCCCAGGCCATTATGCTCAGCTGATAAACTAATGATACTGACCGAAAAAAACAACAACTCTGCAGACGATGCTATATTTGCCAACTCAACCGGTAAAATTTGGAATCTACTCCCTACTACCATTACCAAGGAAACCTCACTACCCCTATTTAAAAGAGAACTAAAAAAATACCTCACATCTCATTGGCTGTGCTCTTGTTCTAAACCTGATTAACAACTTCACTAATACATGTCTTGCTACCCAACCTGCAGTTTAGCCAAGTATCTATGCCTCATAGCATTTGAATGTCTAAGCATTGTGAATTATGAGATCTGATTGTATTCTATGTTCACATTTTCTGATAATGTCTTTGCCAATCAGATGTAAGTCTGCACATTGTGTATATTGATATCTGCCTGTATTCTTTGTCTATATTTTTCTAAACATGCCTGCCTGAGTTTATCACTCAGTGATGTATGTACTGTCTCTTTTTTGGTATGTGGAGCTTTTCTCCCCGGGCCTCCTCTGAAAATGGACATATATCCATTCGAACTATCCCGGTCAACAAATGTAAAATAAATAAATAAAAATAAATTTAATTCTTGGTTTAATTTATTTTGTTGAGAGTGTTGTGTTAGGCTACTTGGCATTTTGTCCTGATCTTGAGTACATTTGTGGAAAATTACATTGACACCCTTGCACCATGTAGATTTTGTTTAATTTGGTGTTTTAATTTTAATTTACGGAGAAACTCAATATAATTAGCCCCTCTCTCCCTATTGACTTATTTCTATAAGCATGCTTCTAGATTGGTGAAAACTCCATATTTGCCTATTTTTTTAAAAGCATGTCTCAATTTGTGAAATTTCCCATTCTTCATATGATTTTCCTGATCTTAAAATCTCTCAATTGGCCAACTCAACAGCCCCAGTCACTTTATCACTGGCACACTCTTTTCCCAGTGGGATTAACTGGAACTAAAGATGACACGATTTAGCTCATTCCCACCATCAGTAATCGGCTACCCCCTCCCCAGCCTCTCATTGTATAGCACTACAGAATGTATATATTCTTTAATTGTTTGTTTGATTTATTCTATTTCAGTATATGACATTGCATCCTGATCTTGAATACATTTGAGTAAACTGACAGTGACAGTCTTACACCACGTCGATTTTGTTGAAGTCGGAATTTTAACTCTCTAGAGTTATAACTGTTGAGAGAGTCCCTCTTGCCTCTATGATTGGACTCTGATCATAGGATAGGCCAACTTGGCTGCCCGAGTTTAAACTCCGATGCTGGGCTTTCTTGCCCAAGATGGTTAGTGCTGATTAGAACTGGTTAACTTACAGGAAACCCAGTACCGTCAGCCCCTCTCTCCCTATTGACCTATTTCTAAAAGCTTAGTTCTAAATTGGCACAAACTCCCTATTGACCTATTTACCACAAGCACATCTCTCAATTGGCTAAATTCCCCATTCTTGCTAATTGGCTACTCCCTCTCCTACTGTTACTCTCACTGGTGGACAATTCCAAGCAAGGTATTGACTGACATTTCCAGCTCCTGCCTATCAACAACATCCTTGCCCACACAACTTCATAGGCCCTCCACCCATAAACAACTGGTAACGATTGGTTCTCCATTATTCTGGCTCCCATTGGCTCTTAGCAACTCGTTCACCAGCAAATAGAAATGAAGCTCCGCACATCCAGGCTGAATGCTTGTATTTAGAATTATCAGTGGTTTGAAACTTATATAAATCTGTTTTTTGAACATAAAAACTAAACACAGCGCTTATCTGCCTTAATAATAAAAGCTGAATAAACGCTAAAGATCCATGTTACAGCATTTTATTTGTTCATACTTTCTATTCAGTCTTTACTGTAGTTTGCAGGTTTAATTTAACTTAAGAATATCAACTCTGGGCACAAGCGGATTCTAGGCCACAAATGCTTAAAGTAGTCTCATCACCAGGTACATATGTTGGACAACAGGAGATTCATCTATATGGTCTGGTATTTGCTACCGAAATACAAGCACTAAAATTCTCTGAAAAAAGGTCTAATCAGTACCCGCTTTTTTTAGTCATTAGAATTCTCTTTATTAAAAACGAACTTCTATTTCTTTCTATGAAGAACACAAAAAAGGTGTACAAAATAAATATATATAAATATTTGTACACCTTATTGTTTTACTTCATAAGCCCAAACTCTTACAAATCATTGGTTAAAATATAACCCTCGTTCAAAATAAATTTAGGAATCAATGCCCTTTTTATAAAATCGTTCAGCTCTGCAAAGACCTCAGTTTCAGTATACATGCAGTAGAACTTTGATCATTCAACCCTGGTCACTGGTCCGCATTAAAACGTATCTGCCAAATTCTTTCTTCTCCAATTGGATTGCTGAGGGTCCACCCTAATATTAGGAACCACATAGTCAATAACCATATACCTAAAAGAATGGTCCAAGTACATTGTTTAAATTATTCTTCATTATACTATATTCATGTTCATATGCGCTCTCCCTGATCTTACAGTTTTGCAAACATAAAAACATGTACAATTCATGCACGTAGCCGCATGTATCATGCTCCCCAGATTCACAATCGTGTTTACCATTCACCCTATATGCAGACCATTTTAATCTGAAAGGTTTTGCCCACCATCATAAGCCTACAGTAATTTCAAAACCCACATTTTTCTCATCCCTTGTCCTGAATCTCCCACCCGTGAACCTTTCTCCAATATTTATTTAAGGTTAAGCCCTCTATGATGTATTAAAACAGGTTTATCACCCACTTTGTTCCTAACTGATCTCTTCTCACTTAAAATTGGCCCATTCTTACATAAAATCTGCTTCAATACCCCTTATTCATTATGAAAAGTAGTAATCAGTGTTGTCTGGAAGTCTCTAGTTATTGTCAAACTTTTATATGACTCTTCCCCCAGTTCAAAATGATTTTGTTGTATCAAGCCCCATTCACTGGAACCTCTATTAAGGATCAGTTTAAAATGACCCCTGTCTCTTTTCATACTCAGCTTACTTTACTAATCCTTCCAATAATTATATGAGGTATCCCCTTTTCTTAAATGTATCAACTAAATGGGAACAAAAGTCCTGTTCAAATGAGACTATTCTAGATGCCCTCACTAGCTGCCCATTAACTACTGGATGTTTCTGATGTCAGGGTTGCAAGCTAATGAAGTGTAAAAAACTGTTAGAATAGGTCTTCTTCCTATATATTTTCGATATAAACCTTTCATTCACTCTATCCTTAATTGATAGTACATCCAAATTGGATATTTTTTCCGTATCCATTTCATATGTGAATACTAGAAAAATAGTTTTATTACTGATATAATCAATAAAACCCTCAATTTCCCTTTTATATCCTTTCCAAATAATACAAATATCATCCATAGATCGGATATATCATCTAAAATTATTTTTAAACTTACTATTAAAAAAGAACTTTTGTTCCCAAAATGCCATTACCATATTTTTGAAAACTACCTCACAAGGGGAGCCCATAGCAACACCACTTTTCTTTAGGTAATACATCCCATCAAAAAGCATGTAGTCATTACCCAATATTAGCTCCAATAATTCCTCATATAGGTTTTTATCCACCTGTGGGACTTTTTTCAAACTCAAATATTCAGTGACTGATTTTATCCTATATAGGTTCATAGGTGTGTACTAGGGAGATGGCCCTGGAGCCTTTACAAGCCTAGCCCATAAGATTACGCTGGCATTGTGCCACCCAACCTTAGTTCCTGGAGCCTCTTTTGAGTAGAGCCACTGGAGTGATCCCCTTGTGAATTTTATATTTCCCATCCACTCATCAAGATTCCTCTTGAAGAGGGCCAGTGAGGTGCTCTGCTTGACATGTAGGGCAGTCTCTAGGTTATGAACCTGTCCCTCCAGCATGTTCTGCTGGTTGTGGTAATGAAGTTGAGGACTCTGGAGTGTGTGGTGTAGAGGGATTGGGATTTCTTTAGCTGTAGCATGTCTAACAGCGCTGGGTCAGACATGGCTTTGTAAGTCAAGCAGAGATTGCCTCTAAGTAGGCGATATGAGACAGAGAATAGTTGGAGTTTTTTTGAATCTGTCCATACAGGACAAGTGGTTAAGGCCTAGGATCCTCTTTGTGAGGTACTTTTGTGGCTTCTACAGTTGCTGCATGTGTCTAGTGAGGTACATGCCAAATGGGGCATTGTACTTGATGATTGGCCTAATGAGGGAAGAGTAGAGGGAAACAATGACTTCTTTCTTCCTGGATGCAAAACCCTTAGTAATGAGATGTGCCACACAGAAGGACTTTCTGACCACAGTGGCAATGTGGTGGTCAAAAGAGAGGTTGCTGTCAACCTGTGTTCCTAGATCTCTTATAACACCTTCTGTGTTCAGTGTACTACCAGTGATGTGGTAATTCAAGGGAACCGGGTTTTTCCCAAGGGGGATGACGACACATTTTTTGGCATTGACCTTAAGGCCAGGGTTCTGGCACCAGTCTTTGTTCTCACTGAGGCCTTTCTGTAGGATGTCAGCATCACTTGGGGAGTTAATAATAGCTCCCAACTTGCAATCGTCTGCGAACTTAGTTAGCCAGAGTCCCTTTGTGTTGGCCTGGACTTCAGAGAAGTAGATACCAAACAGGAGAGGACCCAGGACCGAACCCTGTGGGACACAACTTGTGACTGGTCAACAGTCTGACTTGGAGTCAGCTACTTTTATACTGTGGGTTCTACCTATGAGCCAGTTTGCAACCCACCTAGTGATATAGTGGTTGTTGCCTATCCTAGTGAGTTTTTCTATGATTCCTGAGTGGGGAATGGAATCAAAGGCCTTGGCCAGATCAAGGTAGGCTGTATGAATCACCTTGCCTTCATCCAAAACTCTGGTGACTGACTCAAAGAAGTTGACCAAGTTGAGCAGGCATGATCTACCCTTCACAAAACCAAACTGTGTAAAATCCAGAGTTTGGAAATTTCCTATATCCTTAGTTTTTAGGTCCATGATGATGCGTTTCATAGCTTTGCATATCAGACTGGTCAGGCTAATGGGGAGATAGTTCCCAAGGTCTGTAGTCACTCCTTCCTTGTGGTGAGGGATAACTGTAGCAGTGCACCATTCAGTAGGGGCAAAGCCTGAGGTGAGGCTGTGATTGAACAGGGCACACAGGTGAGGTGCTAGTTCACTCCGTAGTTTATGTAGAACACAGCCAGGGATATTGTCAGGTCCCATAGAAGCTGTATTCTTGGCCTTGGATAGTGCTGTTTTAACCTGTGCAGCAGTAATACTGGGTGCCTGGCAATCTACTGGTATTGTGATTGGCCCTTTTCGGGGGGGGGCGGGGTATGGGTAAAGTTGGCACTGAATCTGTCGGCCAGTATATTGGCTCGGTATAGGAGGTACCATTGTACAGTAGCTCAGAGCAAATATATATATATACATATATATATATATATATATATATATATATATATATACGTATTTATATATATATATATATATATATATATATATATATATGTGTGTGTATATATGTATGTATATATATATATATATATATATATATAGATATATATAGATATATATATATATATATATATATATATATAGTTTCATAGGTTGGTACTCGGCTATCTGCCCGAAGGCATATATTA
>NC_056741.1:1647404793-1647562293 GCF_019279795.1 Protopterus annectens | reverse complement strand
CCCACCCCCCTCTATATACTTTAATTTACATTACTCACGCCCATATCATGATTTTACAGCTCACTACTTAAATAATGCAACCCACTCGACCCTCTAATTGGAAGGCAATATTAAAAATTATATTTCTTATCATTCCAATTATAACGATCACATACCTAATTACCAAATATGAAGACCAGCCATATTCAGGGCATTACTACCCTAGAGGTCGTACTAACACTCCCCCAGTAAAACTTAGTAATAAACCTAATTCCCAACAGTTAGGTGGCAAAACTCCTAATTCTATCCACCACTACCACTTCAAACTCAATCAAAATCACCCCAAATCTAGACAAAATCAGAAGCTATTACTAAAACTAACTAGACTATTAGAGTACCTCAGTAGAAACACCACTAAAGATGGAGATATCCACCCTAATCCTGGCCCTGCAACTGTTACCAATCCAAACTGCTCGTCACCCTTGCCAAAGTCATCCGATTCCCTCCAGATTTATCACTTAAATTAGAAGTATTAATAACAAAGTATCTAACCTACATGCCCTCCTAGCCACTCACCTTCCAGATATAATATGTGTAACAGAAACTTGGCTAAAACCAGGAACCAAAGATAATGAAATCCTACCACCCGGATATAATATACACAGGGTCGACCGTATAAAAAGAAAGGGTGGTGGTATTATTGTGCTCTATAACAGCATACTAAATGTTACCTTCAACACCAAGCAACCACCCCAAATCACTAATGCGGAAATACTTGCTCTAAAACTACAACTAAATAAAGAAAAAAGTATAAATCTAATCACAGTGTATATCCCTCCTGGGAACAATGTGGATACACTAGAAAATATACTAAACTGGATATCTAATAACTACCCCCAAGAAACCATTATCATGGGTGACATCAACATTGATTGGAACCTATGCTCCTCAGAAACCAACCCCATCCACATTAACCTTCATGGGTTTACCCAGATCATAACTACACCCCACCAGAATTGGAAATGCCAACCAAAAAGAAAGTATTTTAGATTGGATCCTAATAAATAGCCAACCACAAACATATAAGGCCGGGACCGCTCCAAATGACCTAAGCGATCACCTCATTACATATATAAAGAAAAATAAAACAGGCCTCCCTACAACTCCTACGTACAGGTAAATTAGAAACAAGAAGCAATTCGACCTTTCAAAATTTCAAGAAGAACTCAGATCATGTAACTGGACAATACTAAAGTATCTCCCCCTAGAGGAGGCAGTATCTAAATTTAATACTACCTTCCTAGCCATACTCGATAATCATGCTCCTAAAAGATTAATCAAAACTAAAACAAACATTGCACCCTGGCTTACAAATGAAACTAAAGCTAAAATGAAAAACAGAAACAAATCATGGGATAAATGGCGAGCTACCAAATTACCCCAAGACCACATCCTATTTCAGCAGCTAAGAAATGCAACAAAAAAATCTGTACTAGCTGACAATAAAAATTATTACTGCCAACTACAAAACAAACACCAAAATAACCCTAAAAAATTTTGGGCAGGTCTTAATAATCTTCTACACCCAGGAAAATCCTCCACTCCTACCCCAGAACTGGTATCTGATAAAACCCCAATTGAAGTAGCCAACACCTTTAACTCTTTTTTCACGAACACTATTCAAACCTTAGCTAACCAACTATCAGCTACCTGCTGTCCTGTGAATGAATACAGTCCAGAAACTAGACCCAATTTCAATCTACAACCTGTCTCCACTTCTACTATAAGATCCTTACTTCAAAAGCTTAAACCTACTACCCTCTCCGCTGACCTCCTCCCAGCCGAATACTTACAGAAAGCTTCAGATGTCATAGCCTACCCCATATCCATACTAATTAATCACACCATCATTGAATCTAACATCCCCATAATTTGGAAAACATCCCACGTCATACCACTTCATAAGGGGGGTAATTCCACTGAACTATCAAACTATAGGCCAATAGCCATAATGTCCCCTCTGGCCAAAATTATGGAAAATGTGTACACAAGCAACTCCTTCACTATCTTATCCAGAATAATCTACTGACCAACTCACAACATGGATTTAGACCTAACTACAGTACAACTACTGCCCTACTCTCTTTTACGGATACAATTAATTGAAACCGTAATAACAAAAAAATATCATCTGCTCTCTTTCTGGATCTCTCAAAAGCCTTCGACATGGTCAACCACCAACTACTTCATAATACTCTAAAAACCTTACAACTTGACAACCTAACCTTAGACTGGTTCCGTGCTTACCTCTCGGATAGGAAACAAGCCATACTCTGGGACAATCAACTCTCTAATCTCTTACCTAATACCATAGGGGTTCCACAAGGGTCCATACTGGGCCCACTTCTTTTTTCAGTTTTTATTAATGACCTACATAAAGCCATCCCTGAGGCAACCTGTATACAATATGCCGATGATTCGACTTTAGTCTGCTCTCACACATCTCTAGATAATCTACTAGCCAAAACCCAGTCCTGCTTTACAGCTGTTGAAAACTGGCTATCAGGACGACAGCTACTTCTTAATCCAAAAAAAACCAAACTGCTTCTTTTTCATCCAACCCAAAAACTTCCCTTTACTGCCTTTACCATAAAATCAAACAGTGGGACAATTATCACACCCGACCCCCATACCAAGCTACTAGGAGTTACCATAGACAATAAACTTAGATATGATACGCATATTAATCTTACTATTAAAACCGTGAACAAGAAATTAGGGTCACTATATAGAATCAAAGCCTTTCTAACACCAATGACAAAAACAACCATTGCCCATACTCATTTACTATCCACACTATTATATGCATCCCCAGTGTTCACCAAGCTTAATAAAACCGAGCTAAATAAACTCTCATGTTCGTATAATCACATTGCCAGATTTGCAACTGGCACTCCACATAGAACGCACCACTGTAATAACCTAAAAGCCCTTGGATGGATAGAACTCCCAAACCTCCTTCAGCAAAACCAACTTATTGAGGCATTTAAAATACTTAAACACCCGGACAAAGCTCCTGCACTAAAGTGCCTAATCACACCATATACCAACCTAAATAGCCTACGCTCCTCAAATAGGCTACTTTTTCAAAATGTCAAATCCTATAATACAGGAGGTGATGCTCTATTTGCTAACGTCACTGCCAAAACTTGGAACTATCTTCCATCTAGTATTAAAAAAGTCTACTTCAGTATTTTAAGTCCCACTGGCTCTGCCAATGCTCATTCCCGGATTAACTCCCTCTAATTCTGCTATTATCTCTCTCTTCTCTTCTTTCAACTTATTCTCATGGTATATATCATGACCCTTCTTTCTACTTGATCTATCCACCTTTTATTTCTCCTCCCTTTGTATCAACTGAGACCTTATTTACCTCTGCAATGAGGCCAATCGAATTGTATTTGAGTTATTTGTTCTGCTTGTAAGTACTGCTGTCTTCTCTACTCATTATCTTAGATAACAATTGTATTTTCCTATGTAATAATGTAAACCTTATGTATATTAATATTTGTACATGTGGAGCTTTTCTCCCCGGGCCTCTGCTGAAAATGGACATGTATCCAGTCGGATTATCCCGGTCAACAAATGTAAAATTAAAAATAAATAAATAAATTATATATATATATACATATATATATATATATATATATATATATATATATATATGTGTGTGTGTGTGTGTGTGTGTGTGTATGTATATATATATATATATATATATATATATATATATTTATGTTTGTGTGTGTGTGTGTGTATATATATATATATATATATATATATATATATATATATATATATATATATGTGTATGCGTGTGTGTGTATATATATATATATATATATATATATATATATATATATGTATATATATATGTGTGTGTGTGTGTATGTATATATATATATATATTTATGTGTGTGTGTGTCTGTGTGTATGTATATATTTCTATATATATATATATATATATACATATATATATGTGTATGCGTGTGTGTGTGTGTATATATATATATATATATATATATATATATATATGTATATATATGTGTGTGTGTGTGTGTGTGTATATATATATATATATATATATATATATATATATATATATATATATATATATATATACACACATAACAGACGTGTGTGTGTGTGTATATATATATATATATATATATATATATATATATATATATATATATAAAAACACACAAACACGGGCTGCAAAGTGGTTAGCATTGTCACCTCACAGCAAGAGGTTCTCCGGTTTGATTCTTAGCTGGGGTGCTTTCTGTATGGAGTCTGCATGTCCTCCCTCTGTTCACATGTATTTCTGCTGTGTGCTCCGGTTTCCTCCCACATTTCCAAGACATGCTGCAGGTTTATTGAACATTGTACATTGGCTCTAGTTGTCAGTGTGTGCATACGTGTGCCTTCTAAGTTAGGTCAGGCACCAGCTTGGAAGCTCAACACCGTAAAACTCTACAGAGACAGACCAAGAATGAGCAAAGACTCTGAAAATTACCCTGTACATTTCCTCCAAACACTTGTGGAAAGAGGTTAACCTACTTACAGGAAGAAAACATCCTCATGATACCCTGTCCACAAACATCATTCAGTGTGGTACAGCAAGAATTTCTCCAGATGATTTTCTTAAAGAATTTAGCAATCTCCTATCAATAATCTCACCTCCCATGCATTGCCCCCCCCCACAACCATTCATTCCCCTCTTCCACTTCAAATTCATACATCACAAAGAATTCTCTATTCTACTTGAAAATATTTCCAGTGACACTCCTCCTGGATCTGATAGTATAAACCCCTAGTTCATATATCACTGCAGAGAGCATGTTTGTTTCCTCTCACCCAGTGGCTACCCAAAAAACAAAGCTCTAACCTGCTTTTAGGATCCTGTCTCTACAATCTACTCCAATTCCTCACATTTACTGCCATTGTAGCTAAACTTCACAAAAAAAAAAAAAAAACACTCATACATCCTGAGACATTAGTCCCAAACCACACCAACTTTCATTATCCCTAGAACTAAACTTTAGACTAAGTTGTTTCTTTGGAGATTTTTTTATGCCTTCTGATGGACTTTTTGGCTAGGTTGCACAACTCCCACTGCCTTAGGAGTATGAAGGCCTGTGTCTAGCAGTGAGCTCAGAAGGGGGTGATAAATGCTTGAGTTGTTTAGAAATGAGAGCTTGGAGAAAAGAGACTACACTAATGATTGTATGAGAGTAAAGCAGAGTATGCTGCTCCAGCGCTTTAATGGGGTATGCTCACCCTAAAGGGAATGTAGACTTTACATTGTATGCTTGATTTATGCTGCTCCAGCGCTTTAATGGGGTATGCTCACCCTAAAGGGAATGTACACTTTACATTGTATGCTTGATTGTTTTCACTTATTTACAATGAGACATCAGAAGTATACCGAGTCAAGAAAGGAGTGGTAATTACTGCACATATTGTATGTTTGTGTGCATGTGTGTGCACACTCACAAACACGTGTGTGTTGTGTGGACATTATGTATACTTGTGCAGCTCACATTTTGGATGTAAAATACTTCTCCTACAATTGTATATGCTACAGTAAATCTGAAACATTAGCCGAAAGAACTATGTTACATCTACAATGGAAAAAGTACAGCTGTCTAAGAACTTAACTTAATAGCAGATGTCTGACTGATCACTGTTGCTTCAATACTAACTGCAGAATGCTGCCAAAAATAGCTGTACGTCTGGCCAGTGTGCTAAAGCTTGGTCACCTTACTTTACTGCCGTACACCTGAAATATGACCTCAGACAGAAAGTGATAGGGGGTACATAAGGAACATTCAGGTATGAAGTACCGCAGGACTTTTTCTTTTTTTTTTTTTTTTTTTTTACTACAGATCAAGGTACTGAAGTAGCAGCAACTACTTATGAATGCACACGTTACTTATTGAGGTGGAAGCAACAACCTTCCTCAGCCAAGGAGAAAGTAAAAGTTATCCGCAGCAGTGGGAAAAACAATGCACCAGTGATCAGACACCTGCTGTTACAGTGAGTTCTTACACAACTGTCTTATGTCCTTCTTTGGATCACTGCTGCAGTACTCGTAACTGTTGTGACATTAACAAAGGTGTCTACGTAGAAATGGAGGAAGAAAAAGATACAGAGCGAGAGTCTAGAACGTCTTGAAAGAAAGACCAAGCAAAACCCACTCTGTTCCTGGAGCAAGAATCAGTTTTGTAACGTTTGGTAAAAGTATGGATACAATACTAAGTGGTACTTCTAGGCCAAATCTAGAATCTAGATCTTTGAAGGCACTAGAGGAAGAAACTGCTTCAAAAGCAGAAGAAAGACAGTAGTCTCTCCTTTGATAAACACATCGCCACAGTAGTCAGGAAATCCTCTATGTGGCACACCTCATCACAAAAGGGTTCTCATCTAGGAAAAAAGAGGTCATTCTTCCCCTCTACTCGACATTCATTAGACCCATTATAGAGTACAACGCCCCTTTTGGAATGTACCTTACAAGACATCTGCAGCAGCTGGAAGGGCCACAGAAGTACCTCACAAAGAGGATTGCTGGCCTGAAACAGATGCCCTACACTGACCATCTCAAAAAACTCCAGCTTTACTCCATAGCATATTGCCTACTCCGAGGTGATCTCTGCCTAACATATAAAGCTATGTCAAACCCAGAGCTGTTGGATATGCTACACCTAAAGAAATCCCAATCCCTCCAAGCTACATGCTCTAGGGACCTAAACCTTGTCACCACAATAAACAGGACATGCTGTAGGGATAGATTTCTGTCCCAGAGACTCCCTATACTTTGGAACAAGCTACCCATCTATGTCAAGAAAAGTTCCTCATTAGCACTCCTCAAGAAAAATCTTTATAAGTGGATGGGAAATAGGAAATACACCCCGGGGATCACTTCGGTAGCTCTGCTCGACAGGGTCACAGGAAAATAACTTTATTGGGTGACGTAAGCCAGGGAACCTTGTTGGCTAGGTCAATAGCCTAGTACCTACCTATGAACCTTTGAAAGGCAGAAAGGTACCACCTGCTTGTGTGTGAGAGATAATACAGTACAATCAACACATAGAGCACTTGTATGTGGTGACTTCCCTTACCAATACATGCTAAACAGTAGACAGCCACACTTAAATGTCTGCATGGATATATCACATATACCTGTGTTACCTAAAATATTTATTTATTTATTTATATTTGTTTACTGGGGTAGTGCATGATCTCAATGGGCCATTTGCAGGCACAGCCCAGGTGAATAGGATCACATTAGACATTGACAAAACATATTTGCAAATACAAGGATATGCTAAAAACATAGACATTTATAGATGCAAGAATATGTCACAACATTTAGTTCAAGAAGTAGTTTGCAGTGTCAAACCATAGCTGGAAAAATGTAATCATATTACATATGATTACACATTTATTTCTGTGTGTGTGTGTGTGTGTGTGTGTGTGTATTTGTCTGTGTGTGTCTGTATGTGAGCATTTATTTAATATATAACTGCATACTTGTTTATAACATTTATACACAAACTGCAGATGTCAAGGAAGGGGGAAATAAAAAAGTATATTTTTAAAAACTAGCCAGAATCCGAGAAGGCAGTTTGTGGGTAGTGGGGACAAGAGAGAGAAGTATTTGTTAGACTTACCATGTACAGATAAATGTATCTTTAGCAGCTTTATGACAGTGTTTTGGATATATGTCTCATGATGTTAGATAACTTGCTCCTGAGTAGTGATGCTGCAGTGGAAGAGGTTTCATCACTATTATGCAGGGTTTAGCTACTACCCAGCAAAGAACAGTTGTTGTTGGCTCATTGTATATCAAAACTTATGAACTAAAACACATACAACAGCACACAAAATCTTTTTGCTGGGGGGGGGGGTAAGCCCCCTCCTCTTGCACCCCCATGGGTCAGTGAGACACATAGTATGATTACTAAGTAGCCATGTTGAATTGTTCAGCTGAATCTGGAACTTGGAAGGTAAGCATCTAACTATTCATATGGGACCTAGTGAAGTAATCTGAGTTGTGTTTTTGCAAGATAGTGGTTATATTCAGTGGGTTCAAAGAAAGGAAAATGAAGGGCATTATTATTGCCATTAAAAATTGCTTTTAGATGGTTTTAGTACAAGACCCACAAACTAAGTGAGTAGCAGATAAGATGTCTGGCAGTAATACTGATAACTGTCACTAAATGGATGCAATAGAAAAAAAAAATTAGGATTTTTTTAATCAACTGCATTTCAGTCAAGACTAGGGAAGGTGAGTAACGTGAACAAAACTGATCTTAAACTTTGGGAATATATTGACACCATTTAATAAATGATTAATCAAAAATAACCAAAAGCCATCACTTTACTTCTCTGATGCATCCACTCATGGAGAACTGGTGGTTCTTAGGGAGCCGTTGTCTAACTTTAATGTATTAACAGGAATACAAAAAAATGGGGTCACCTTCATTATTGAGGTTGTATCATAGAGGTTTAAAATAGACTGTTTCATATCTTGGCATGAACTTATAGCAGATTCAGCTGATGACATGGTCTTCAAAGTCAAACTCGCAGGACATTTTTCATTAATGGAATAAAAACAACTCAAGGAGTCTATTATATGCCCTCATATTTTATTTACAAGGAAAGCTAAATTACAAGTCAGTGACTAAAATATTTGCTAAAGCATACATCTTTAAATACATATAGTTAGACTGACATGGTTATGGCCAATAAGTTTGATTATCCTTGACATGATTCAGTTTGAACTAGAGGAGAAGAATAAGGAATTGTCAGGAAAAAGAGACGTGACAAATACAATTACTGTATTTGGGCCCAATGACCCAGATATAAACAGCTACAGGGATGTAAAACAGATGACAAAAAACAGGGAAATGGCCTGGGAGTGTTTATCAAGGCCATAGCAAGGGTGGGGTGAAGGGCCAGCTGCCCTGGATACAAGCTGTTGGGGTCAGCATTACAGAAGAGGTTTTCATCAGTAAGCAGTATCACAATCATTTAATTAGTCTCACGGTTGTTTAGTTACAGTCCATGTTTGCATCTTAGAAAATGTAGCAAGAAGCTATTGTAGGTCTTGGCTACAATTTAGCAAAAGTGGTTAACACAGGCTAGGAAAGACCTATTATATTAATACATAACCCTTTGACTCACAAGTAACAGTTAGGGCAAGGAGCTGTTATAGTATCACAACTCTGAGAGAACTTTTTGATTCACCTTCAACTCAAGGCTGGGATGAGTGCAAAAATAAGCATTGCCAAGGCCACCATTCAAACTCTCTACCACTCTGGTCTTTACTGCACCTGAGCTGAATCAGAAGGATCACAATAAGGGGGTCATGGCTGCAACAAGCACACTACAGGGTTATATCTACAGAGATAGACTCTGGTATCATGGAATAAATGGAAACTTGACACTATGCAGGTCATACCTTGGGCCACAGCTCCACCATGTGCTATAATCTGAGATGTAATAACAGTGATGCAGTGTTCCTGGCACAGCCCCACCATGCACTATAATCTGAGATGCAATAACAGTGATGCAGTGTTCCTCATACA
Organism: Protopterus annectens; assembly: GCF_019279795.1. Lineage (NCBI taxonomy): Eukaryota > Metazoa > Chordata > Ceratodontiformes > Protopteridae > Protopterus > Protopterus annectens. The sequence goes on along the minus strand of NC_056741.1, from coordinate 1,647,552,661 downwards.
GCTCCACCATGCGCTATAATCTGAGATGCAATAACAGCGATGCAGTGTTCCTCATACAAGCTCCACCATGCGCTATAATCTGAAATGTAATAACAGCGATGCAGTGTTCCTCATACAAGCTCCACCATGAGCTGTAATCTGAGATGTAATAATGATGCAGTGTTCCTTATACAGCTCCACCATGCTCTGTAATCTGAGATGTAATAATGATGCAGTGTTCCTCATACAGCTCCACCATGTGCTATAATCTGAGATGTAATAACAGTGATGAGAGTGTTCCTCATGCAGCCCCCACTCACATTTCTCAAAACTGACATGGTTTTCCACAGAACTGCTCCTTCTTTTGGTGTTTCCTTTTTCTTCATGTCACAAAGCCTTTCACTCTTGATCCTAAACGGTGAACGGATTTCCACGTGTAGTCTGTGGTGGAGCTAACTCTAAAAAGAGCTGTTTTAGCCCTGTGGGCAGCTGGAGCTCTATATAGAGCTGTTACAGATCTCTATGAGCTCTAAGAAGAGCTGTTTCGTGTTTAGAATGCCCTTTTGGGCAGATGCGGTAGTTCTAAAAAGAACTGTTTTGTTTGGTTCACCGAAGCTGTGTCTTTGCCTCCGGCTGGTCTTACCGAAGCTGATACAGATTTCTGTGAGCTCTGAAAAGGGCTGATTTGTGTTTTGAATGCCCGTTCGGGTGTTGGTGGTAGCTCTAATAAGAACTTTTTTGTTTTATTCTTCAATGTGTCTCTGGTTGCTCTTACCAGAGCTTTTACAGATCTCTGTGAGCTCTGAGAAGAACTGTTTGGTGTAAGGTGCAGATCCCCATGAGCTCTAAAAAGAGCTGTTTTGTGTATGGACACAATGGGCTCTGGGAAGAGCTGCTGTGTGTCCTTCAGTGTTCAGCGGTGGTGTCAATCTCCGTTGTCCTTATTCTTGAACAGATCTTCGGTTCTTTTGCTATGTGTGAGTCCTAAAAAGGACTATTTGTGCGCTCAAATAGTCCTTTTTAGGACTCACACATAGCAAAAGAACCGAAGATCTGTTCAAGAAGAAGGACAACAGAGATCGACACCACCGCGGAACACTGAAGGACACAACAGCAGCTCTTCCCAGAGCCCATTGTGTCCATACACAAAACAGCTCTTTTCAGAGCTCACGGGGATCTGCACCTTACACCAAACAGCTCTTCTCAGAGCTCACAGAGATCTGTAAAAGCTCTGGTAAGAGCAACCAGAGACACATTGAAGAATAAAACAAAAAAGTTCTTATTAGAGCTACCACCAACACCCGAACGGGCATTCAAAACACAAATCGGCCCTTCACAGAGCTCACAGAAATCTGTATCAGCTTCGGTAAGACCAGCCGGAGGCACAGACACAGCTTCGGTGAACCAAACAAAACAGTTTATTTTTAGAACTGCCGCATCAAAACATAAAACAGCTCTTCTCAGAGCTCATAGAGATCTGTAACAGCTCTATATAGAGCTCCAGCTGCCCACAGGGCTAAAACAGTTCTTTTTAGAGCTAGCTCCACCACCGACTACACGTGGAAATCTGTTCACCCTTTAGGATCAAGAGTGAAAGGCTTTGTAAATTGGTTATTCCTTCCCTCCAGGCAGGCATCACTCAGGATCGAAAACCCAAGATTTCCACACCTATTTTTCTGTTTTTTTTTCTTCATGTCAGGATTTAAACTAACCTTAAAAGATTTTGGTCATTAATCTAGATAAATCAGTACAGAGCAAATGTTACCCTTGACAACCTTAGTAAAATTTCCTCCTAAATCTTTTCCATCTTTCTTTCCATACTCAGCTGATCAGATTAAAATAGTTGGCATTACCCTTATCCCAGAAAATTATATTTTCCAGATTATGGGAAAAAGGGGTTGAGGATGGATGGATTTAATTTGCATACAGGCATGCATGTATAAATATGAATTTTATAATCGCTTGCAAGCTCTTTATTTCCTTGTTTTTCTGCCTTACATATCATTAGTTTGTATTCAACCACTTCAGTCTTCCAACAGATCCCAAGTTAGTTCTATAGACATGATCATACATCTAATAGCAGTAGGGAGACACCCTTTGAGTAACAACTTCATTAGGTGTCTACACAAGGTGAACACAGAGGATTACAAGTGTCCATCTCACCCCTGCTCTGCTGTATCACTGTAAGAAGCATTTAATCTTTAAATTATATTGTCATTAGATCTTTTAAGGGATTTTATGATTCGGCCATCTTACATAGTATCTCATCAGCCCCTATCTTCACAATGAATGACAACTTTTATAAAGTTCAAAGTTTTAACATTTAAGCCTATTGTTAGGCAAACTGATTTAACTTGTTAAATGATGCTTATGAAAACAATGACAATTTTTCTTCCATTCTGTGAATTTCAAGTTAATTTCACTTAACCATTGAATTATAAAATTACAAAATCAACATTTTCTAATAATTTCCATGCTTTAGACAACTTGCAAAGAAAAAAAATTGTGTTACTTCAGCAGAGAGACAATCTTCTATATAATTTGTTTCTTCTTAGTCTACTCAGCCCTTCTGAGAAGTGGTTTGTTCTAACAAGAATGGTCTGTTCCAAAATGGTTACTGCTTTGTAACACTTCAGTTTTTATACTCAAAGTACAGTAAAGTCTACAAACTCATCAGAAAATTATCTTCAGGATGAATAGTTTCTTGTTAGAGGAATGTCATCATTACTCCCAACTCTCATATAACCCTTGACATTTAGAAAAAATGCAAATCAGGTCTAATCAAAAATGAATAGCTTTTTTTACACACTTTTATAACACAGACTGCCCCCCCCCCCCCCCTTTGGAAGTCATATTCTCTGACCTACTTTATTAAATCTGCATATTTATTTTGTTGCTTAATGCCCTTTTTCTGTTATGCAGACATCAGAAATTACCTTTAACCCTCTCACTGATGGAATTTTTCATTTCATGCCAAAACATCAAATTATCCAGTGGAGCTCCCGTTGTCAGATGTGTGCAGCTTTTGTGCCCTCACAGCATATTACTTAATTATTGCCCCAAATTATCATTTATCATCCTGGATATTCTTGTTGGTTTTCCTGTATGGATCATAAATGCCACTGAATTCCTGTTTCACAGAACTGACTAAACTCTCAGCTAGTGAAAGTGGGACAATATCAGTTCTCTAAACCTTGCTCATGTGTGCTAACTCTCATCCTAATGCAGCCACCACCCCTAACCCCAACCCTACATAGTATCTTATGAAAAAAACATTTCATAACAGTACCACTAAACAAGGCACTCAGATACACGTGCACATCACATAACCACATATGCACAATATTATTTGAATCATTACATAGCCCTTACCTAACAGACACTCATGATGAAAGTTTTGGTACACCAAAACATTTTGGCATTAGTAAACAATTCCACTTAACTGCATCCATCCAAACCTCACACACCATACATGCAATTTGATATCCCCATCATCAACATTTATTGTATTCAAGCACATACATTTTTAATAAAAATCACACCCCAGTTTACTTAGTCGATATTACCTGTTTCAATAAAGTGAAATGTAACTATATATATATATATATATATATATATATATATATATATATATACATACACACACACACACACACCAAAGGCACAGCACCAGCTAGAACACAGTATCTTATATAACAAATACAAATCACATGATACATAAAGTTAGTTCACCATTAATTCAATTCAGTGCAGTATCTTTTGTCTGTTTATTAAATACTCACATAATAATGGGCTTGTAAATGTTTACAATTCCTTGCATTAAATAATAAAATATCAAAAAAAGAAGCATCTACAAGTGACCATTGAGACCTATTTGAAGTAATGCACCCATTAAAGTGATCCATAATTCCTCCTTGTTGCCAAGCACAATGTTTCAGTGTGAATCAAATGAGGCATCACCAACTAGTACTTTACCTATACCTACGAAGGTAAATATCCAACCAGGTTGGTCCAAAAATGCTTGTATAGGGCACTCCACTGATTTTTACATTGCAAGGCACTCATATGAGCTGAAATTCTCTTGTTGAATGTATGATGTGCAACCAACACAAAAACATTGTGCCAAATAAATCAGCCATTTTGTATTGCAAGTGATCATGCTGCTAATCCTGTAAATTCTGTTATTATTTTTAGTGGTAAAGCTGTCCATTCTCAGAATGACTGTACATAGGGTGCATTTGTGCCAGGGAAACATCCCATCAGCTCGTTTAGTTTGATATATGTATGAATGCACACACATGCACATATATATCCTAGGTATTGTGTGTTTATCATCAAGTTTGTCATATTTCAGCTCTTAGTCCCACATTTTATATCTCCTTAAAATTGATATCTGCATCATCACAGCAAATGGCTCTAACTATAATACAAATATAACTGAGAGTAGGATATACCTTTGTTGGGGCCCATGTGATTGTTTCAAGGAGAGCAAAACTCACCATTTATCTTATCTGAGCTGCTGAAACAGAGTACATTGTCACAGTTTCTACAATATAAATTGTTTTATAAACCCAAAGACTTTAAAACTTTTGTCAGATAGTGCCATCTTCTCTGCAAATATCTTCTCTGCTTCAGCCAACATATGGCCCAGGTGACCTGCATTCGATTATTGACTTGGGCTTTTGAGGTGCTGACAAAGAAGGATCAGTATCAGTGGAGTGCAGGGGAAGGGGCACATTCTGGACACAGGAAGTGATTTGATTTCCCTGCTGGAGACTGGGAAATAATCACTGAGTGCTGACAAGGGTGAGCAGTGCATCCTGCCAAAGTCATCCTATTTGTAAAAGTTCGGGGTCGATCACTGCTGATGCCCATTGCTGTCCTGCCATTGTAGCAGAACTGTGCATGGTCATGGGTGGGGAATAAAGAGGAAACATCCCTCAAAAATAGGTTGATACTGCTCAGAGACACCTGAATCTCCACACTGGTCCCAACCCTAATTTAGATGAAGTCCATGACAGGTAGGTATACCCAACAAATGAGGAGATACACTCAGGCCAGCTGAAGCTCAGCTGTTTGAGGAAAAATTCAGAGTAAAAAACATCTTTTCCGCTTCATAGCATCAAAGCTTAGTATTACTATCTTTATAGTATTTTCAATGCACCCTTATCAGTTATTACTTAGTATTCAGTCAAATGTCTGCTGCTCACCAATCCATAAACCCACATTCACATTTTGTCAAGCATTTTGCTAATGCCATGGCTACTGAAGTCACCAATAGCATATATTCATGATTACATATGAATGTTTGTTTGCAGAAGAGCAAACAGAGATCTCAGCCCACTTTCAGTAGCAACACTAAAGCAGCTTGCTTCTATGGATTAGGCATCACTCTCTTTTCGAGAATTGAGACTGGAAACCACCTTATCTTCATTTTGCTTCCATATTTCTATCAGTAAGCCATCACTGCTCATAATTTCAATAAATCTGAAATTTACTATAAGATGCATTTCACTTTGCACCTGTCCCTTCAAAGCCGTTTCATTTGTTATTATTCATGCTTATTCTTTTTTCAAAATGTTTATTGTTCTAGTGCACTTGGTATTGGGCAGCTCAAAATATCTGACCTAAACTAAACAAGTACATAGAAAATAGTTTTTCACATACTACCATTAAGGTCTGCTTTTTGCCTTAAAGCAACCTTTAAGGAGGAGAGATTTTAGTGAGATGATGATCATTTCATCACGTTTGCAGTAGCCTTAGCTGTATACGGTCATAGCCAACATTGGATATAACAGTTGGCCAGCTTCCAAAGCTAATGGGTAGCTTCACATGCCCATATAGTTGACAGCTTGAGCAGAGCTGTAGAAAATCATTGATCTGAATGCTAAGCCCCTCAGTTCTTTCATGCCAACTGAAAGAGTGAAGACTAGAGCCCTGAAAGGGCAGTAATAATTTAACAAGTCCTATGAACTTGCAATTTTGGCAGATGATAATGAATATTAGCAAAGGCATTTGGCCCATTGCCTCATATATACATACATACACAAGGAAGAAACCCTTATATTATCAGTGAGATAAAGGAATGGTTGTCAGATTGGTGGTGCAGGGTTTTATTACTCTGGGCATTATCAAATACACAATATATACATGCTGGTGTTCCACAGGGCTTGTATATCTGTGCTCTTTAACTTTGTATTTTCCTAATTTCCTTATTCATTTTATAGGAGATTAACTAAGTATGTGCATAACTGTTAATTGATGATAATTCTGATATCTAATCTTGATATGCTTAAATGAGTATGTGTGGGAAATGAGCAGGTGAGCTAATATAGTAGGAGTTAACGTAAATATCCAGAAATTTAAGTATATATTGTGAGGGGGAAAAAACTGCAAAAGTAATGCCATGTGATCATCAACTGGAACAAGTAAGCTTTATGGAAGACATGGGGACTGTAATACATAAAGGTCTGTCATCCAAGGAGAATGTTCAGTATGTCACAAAAGGTGAAGTAGAATTTTAATTCAGCCTGTAATATAACAGAGTTATATCATTGTTCGTATGATATGTGTAATATCACACAAGTAAATGCATTAGGATCTGTGCAGTGGAGTTGGACTAAATTAATTCCTTTGATAACACATTTAGCATATACTGAAAAATTAAAAGATCATGTCTTTTAGCATCAGTTTTATGTTATTGAGAGAAAAGTTATGAGTTGCATTAGGATTTATAACCACAAATTACATCATGCAATGACTGTGATAGTTACTGACTAAAAACACATCTAATGGATCTTATAATTAAGATGTCAATCAGAGTAAATAATTCCAAGAAAATCAATGAATGCTTAACTCAAACTATATCAAAGTTTTGGAAGAAAAGGGCATCTGATATTAGACTAACAAAAAGTATTTAGGTGCTTAAATCTAAATTAGACAGCTGGGTACATGAAAAGAAAACCTGTCACAATATTCAGAAGTTAATGTTTCTCACTGACGTATAGGTCTGAACAATTATGAAGTTATCTAGGTTCATTCCTTTAGTAATTGCTTATGGCATTAAATTGTAATTATCATTTACTCTGTATACACAACTATGTCCTCATTTTCCTTTGCATCTGCTTTCTGTACCTGTTTGCTGTCTTTCAACACATTCCATATTCAAGACCTTTTTGTTCTGCTCGGGTTTATTTTTTATTTATTTATTTATTTTTTATTTTTTGCATATTAAACATGTTCTCTCTGTGTAGTGTTTTTGTTATTTTCTACACAGTGACAAATTGTTTTTTCCCTCCTGCTTTTTGTGCATTATTTCCCATTTGCTGGGCACAAAATTCCTTGCAGTGTTTATCTTCCTCAGTACCTGCATGCATTCTTGTTGCTTTTCCTATTTTCTGCTTTATCACTATATATATTTTTTATTTGTCATGGCTTGTATGGAGTATGCTTTATCATAATTCTGTTTCCCTCCCTCTCTTTTTCTTAAATTATAGTTCTTTCTGGCACTCATCTTGAAACTGTATGACCTAAAGTTATGATTCTCAGAATCCTTAAGCTTGGGGGTTGGCATACTGTTTGACCTGTTTACCTCACAGATATGAGATGCAGAGAAGTTTCCTTACTCTAAGATGTTATGAAGTACGAGTTAACGATTTACAAAATGTAAGGGTATGGAGTGCAAACCCCATATCAGGAGGTTCTGTGGTGATACACTCTTCAAAAATACATTAATACTATTACAGGACTGTTAAGACTCACAATGTTTGTGAAGCAATCTCACTTTATTTTGCGCAGTTGCAAGAAATGTAATTGGGGCCTTTTACTTCTGTCTTCTATCCATGACATAGCTCCCAACCTCATAGCAGAGGAAACCTGGACAAAGCCAAAAATAATGGGAGTACAAAGGGTCAAAAATAGGGACAGATTATAAATATTGCTCTTACAAACTTAGTACAGCACTAGAATAAAAGGTTTACTGTTAGAATGTTTCTCATTATTTAGTGACTTGAATCTTCAGTGATTTGCCAGATAACCACAAATTTTATGAGGACCAGACCAAAAATTTGAGCTAAAATTTGAAAAAATCTAGGAAACTGAGAACTATGAACCATGACAAATGAAGGAAAACATTTGACAATGGCAAATGCATATTTAGTTTATATTTCTAGTCTTCTTTTTCCTAATTTGACTTCTTCAAGAAAGTCACCAAGGCCCTGAATGAGGAAAATAGAGTGCATACCACCTATCTTGACCTAGCCAAGTCATTTAGCACAATCCCTCACTCAGATATTATAGTGAAACTCTTCCAATTGGGAATTAACACCAACATTACCAGATGGGTAGCCAAATGGCTCCCTAACAGGACACACATTGTAAAAGAGGTTGACTTCACCTCTAGCAAATGACCAGTCACGTGTGGCATACCACAGGGTTCTGTGCTGGGCCCCTTACTGTTCAGAATTTATTTCTCAGAAGTCCAGGCAAACTTGGATGACCTGTGGCTGACCACATTTGCTGAAGATTGCAAATTGGGAGCAATCACTGAGTCTACCTATGATGTTAATATACTGCAGACAGGATTAACACACACAAATGATTAGTGCCAAAGCCACGTATTAAAGCTAAATGCAAAAAAAAATGCATTGTTATTCCCTTTGTGAAAGCTGACAACCCTGCCAATTAGATTATAGACAGCACCCCCTAAGTGTAGACCCAGTGGTATGTGATCTGGGTACTCAGGTTGATAGCAATCTGAACGTTGATCACCATGTATACATAGTAGTAAGTAAATCCTTCTATGTGGTACATCTTATAAGTACAGGCATCACATTTAGATCTAAGGATGTTATAATTCCAATACACTTGGCCCTCATCAGTCCAATAATTGAGTATTTATTTATTTATTTTTATTTATTTATATTTGTTGACCGGGAGTGTCCGACTGGACGTAGGTCCATTTTCAGTGGAGGCCCGGGAAGAAAAGCTCTGCATTTAAAATAAACAGACAGTAGTTACATTGGATTACATAGCGATTAACAATTTACATAGCAATTACTTACAACATATTTACAGATGAAGAGCATAGTACATCCATAGACAACTAGAATCTTTAACTGTGAAGTACATAACAGACATTAACAAATGTTACAATAAGAAGTTCCTGCTGTATAATAAGTACTAGGCTTATGAGCATCTGAGCTTGCTATAATCAAGGTAGTTAGTGGAGTGGAAAGAAAGGTAGTGGTTGGATGGGGTGGATGATATTAGAGTGGGAGTTGCAAGGGCATAGCCAGCATGTTTTTAGGTGCGCTTTTAGTAAAGTTTTGAAGTGGGTGCATGATGGTATGGAGGTAATTGTGGGTGGGAGGGAGTTCCATAATTTGGCTATGGTGCAAGAGAATAGTGCTTCACCAGCAGAGTTATTGGCTTTAGTGATCTGCAAGTAATTTTTGTTGCTGGATCTTAGTGGTCTGGTGGTGCGATAGGGTTGGAGTAAATTCTGGAGGGGTGGGACATTTAATGGATGGTTTACTAGTTTGTGGGTGAGTGAGAGTTGATACCATTGAAGGAGGTGAGGGAGTTCAAGCTAGCCCAGTCCAGCAAGTGAGAGACAGTGGTGACTACGGTAGGATGCCCCTGTGGCGAATTTGGTGATTTTGTTGTAGCAGGTCTCTAGCTTGTTTAGATCACATTGCTGTAGGTTGGTATATATTGGAGAGGCATAAAGTAGGGTGGAGATAAGGTGGGAATTTACTATTGAAATCTTTGCTGCTTTGGTGAGAAGTTGCTTATTTCTGTATAACGCTCCTAGTTTTTTGTGGACTTTTTTATGGTCATGGATATGTGAATGTCAAATTTTAGTTTATTGTCTAGTTCCACTCCTAGTAATTTGGTGTGTTCAGTTGGGTATATAGTGGCATTGTCTTTTGCTGTGATGTTAAAGTGAGAGTTGTTTTGAGTATGGTTGGTGGGTTGGGAGATGAGTAGTTTAGTTTTGTTTGGGTTGAGTATTAATTGGGCATCGGATAACCAAGTTTCAACAGAGGAAAAGGCTTCCTGTGTGACTTTTTGCAGTTTGGGTAGGGACTAGGCTGAGCAGATTATGGTTGAGTCATCTGTGTATTGTATGAGTGTGCCATGTTTGGTGGCAGAGGCTAGATTATTGGTGAAAACAGAGAAGAGTAGGGGTCCAAGGATGGATCCTTGGGAGAACCCCTATGGAGACAGGTAGTTGGGGAGATATGTCATTCTGCCATACAACGGATTGTTGGCGGTCAGACAGGTAACTCTGAAACCAGTTGGTGACTGATTGTGAGAAGGATAGGTTATTGAGGACAGAGATAAGTTGTTTGTGCGGGACCATGTCAAATGCTTTAGATAGGTCTAGGAAAGTAGCAGAGGAGAGACAGCCATTGTTTTTATGCTGAAGGATAGTGTTAGTAAAGGAGAGTAAGGCAGTGGTGGTGCTATGGTTTGGTCGGAAACCATGCTGAGTATTGGAAAGGAGGTTGTTAGTAAGGAGGTAGTCTGAGACCTGAGACTGTATGCATCTCTCTAGTATTTTGGAGAGTGGAGAGAGAATAGCTATGGGGCGGTAATTGGTTAGTTCTGTGGAGGGTCCGCCTTTGTGGAGGGGAATTATATGTGATACTTTCCACAGTGTGAGAATGTAACTTTCTGACAGAGATCAGTTAATCAAGATGGATACTGGGTAGGCCAGAGCATCAGCTGCGATTTGTAGGTATTCACTTGTGAGGTTGTCTGCTGCTAATTTGGTGGGCTTAAGTTTAGTTAAGAGTTTTTTTTATGTTGGAGGTAGGTACAGAAGAAAAAGAGAAGGCAGTGGGGAGATTACTAGTTGAAGGTGTGGGTTGGAGGGGAGGGGGGTTGTGTTGGTTAGCTAGTGATAGTATGGTTTGTGTGAAGTGTGTGTTGAATGAGGTAGCAATATTTTCTGAGGAGTGAGGGATGTTAGGAGGAGGGGTACTGACTTTACCTGGGTGGAGGATGGAATTTATGGAGGGCCAGAATTGTTTGGGGCTATGTTGGGAGGAGTCTAGGGCAGACTGGTAGTATTGGAATTTGTCCTGTTTTATTAGCTTTTTGTCTAGTTGAGGGGGTTTTGGTTTTGCGCCAGTGCTCCCAGGCTTTATCCCTATTTTTCATTTCTGACTTAGTGGTTTTCTGTAGCCATGGGGAGGGTTATGCTTTGATTCTGGAAAGTCTTATGGGGTCATGGTAATTAAGGATGCTCAGGAAGGTAGTATTAAAAAAATTCAATTGGGTCATCAAGACTGAGGTACTTTAGAGGATGCCAGGTTTACATGATGGGTTGAATGGTTGCCAGAACAGGATTGCCAGTCAATATTGAAATCACCTAAAATGATAGTTTCTTGGGGAGATGGTGGGTAGACCAGCTGAGGAAGTTTTCTAGTGGAGGGATGTTTTGGCCAGGTGGAAAGTAGCATCCAATTATGTTGATGGTTTTGTTTTGGTTTATGTTGAGGTTGGTATATATTATTTCTTCATTTGTGGAGCTGATGATTTTAAGATCTGGATGTTTAGATGCTGTTTAAATATTATAGCTACACCGTCTCCTTTCTTGTTTAGCTGGTCTACTCTTAGTATGCCATAACCTGTAGGGAGTATTTGCTCACTGGTAATGTGAGGTTTTAGCCAGGTTTCTGTCAGGATGACTATATCTGGGGAGTACAAGTCTATGGTGGCATGGAGTTCATGGACTTTGTTGGATATACTTCTGATATTTAGGCTTAGTCGAAGGAAGTCACTTGGCTTTCTATTGGCTGTAATATGGAAGAAGTTGTGGTTTCTAGTCTGATTATGAGGATTGGGGTTGGAGATGGTAGGGCCACGGGTGGGGTGGATGTCTCCACCTAGGGCTAGTTTGATATGCACGAGGTTATTAGTTTTCTCGGTTTTTGAATGTGTTTGTTTATAAGGGAAACTTTATGATTGTGCTCTGTGGGTAATAGGTATGGTGGGAGGGTTAATATGTTAAGTTGTAGGGATGCTTTATGTTTGAGTACAATGCTCCATTTTGCATGTACCTCACCAAACACCTGCAACAACTGGAGAGACCTCAGAGGTTTCTCACCAAGAAATTACAGGGTACACAAAACAAGCCCTTTGATTGTATTCTGTCTCCTACAGGTTGCTAAGGGGTGACTTGTACCTGGCTTACAAGACAATCTCTGACTTTCCCTGATGGAAATGCTACATCTTCATAAATCAAACTGCACAAGGGTCAGTCACTCCAAGGATCTTAACTTAGCCTCTAACATGAACAGGTCATACTGGAGAGATAGATCTCCCAGAGTCTGCCACTTCTCTGGAACAAGCTTCCAATTCATGTGAAACAGAGCCCCTCCCTGGCCCTCTTCAAATACAACCTAGATCAATGGATGGGTGACTACAAATTCACTCCTGGGGTGGCACCCATGTCCCTCCTAGACAGAAGAAGTCGGTATTAAGTACTATAGACACTTACTTCTGTGAACGTCACTCACCTAACCACAGACAATTGGGGCAACACAGGATAAATATGGCTAGGCTTATAAGAGCTCTGGGGCCCCTAACATAGTAACCTTCTATGACCCTATGAACATGCATGATAAAACTGCCCAACTCACTTCTCATTCCCAAGAGATGACATACATCTGTGCATGCAAATGAGGAAAATTATATAGAAAATATTGTCTAAAGCATTTTAGCATTAAACAACCAAAGGGTACATATTTGCCTTTTTAGGAAATTCTGAAATAGTCTATGTCATCCAGCAATATATATGAATGCTCTAGATTATATTTACATGAGTGAATATGCTAGGGTATTATTTAAAATGTATGTTGCCATGTTGAACAATACAAAACAGTATCTGTTGGATTTATTCAAATTAAGTTTGTATTGCATAGAGTATATTTGCAAAATGCATTAGTTCATATGACCTGCATGTGACGGTTCATTATCATTAAAATATAATCGACTTCAGCTTTACATCTATGTATAGGAGTTGCCTGTTGCTTTCTATATACACAAGTAAAGTGCCGAACAATATATTTGTACATTTAATCTGAAATTATTAAATGGGTTTGAGAGTATGTTTGTCATAAATATAAATTGTGTAATATTTTGAAAACATAAAGAGACGTTACAATGAAAAACTGCATGCAACTATAACTCCAGTAAGTTGGGTGTAAGAATATTACTAAATATTTTGACTTGTGCCATATTGCTGTTTGTGCCAGAGGTGTTGTGCTTTCTAGAGATGTAATATTATTACTGCTGCTTCTGTTTGTTGAATAATAATCTGACTGATCAATATGACTGGTGTTCTCCCAGGAACATTCTCAAAAAATAAATAAATAAACTATGCGCATCTTTCTGTACTGATCCCACAATGGCAGGATACAATAAAATATGGAAAGTTCATTTTATGCGCAAATTAGTTATAATATTAACAAAGCTTCTCTTTTGTTCACATCAGATGAGGAAAGTCAGTAATCTGATTTTTTTCCGCTTAAAAAAACATTTCCATGCGTCTTATTCTTAGACTGTTCTTTTACTGTATCCTACTTTAATCTGTAAGGGTTTGTCAAACAAGAATTCTACCAGGAGTAATTAGCTCCATTACATTGTGCCTCAATTTATTACCAGTTTCTGATTTTTTTCTTGTACAGTGACTATAGTTATTTATTCTTTGAGGTATGCCTTTAGAATGCTACACAATTTAGATTTCAAAAATCACCTGTGTTTCTGCTTTCTAGTAATTATTTAATTTTATTCAGAAAATTTACTTTAAAGGATTTATTCCCAGATTAAAATTTTCTTGGATCTCACTAAAATTATCCTTTTCTGTTCTGTTCACATTATCTTCATGAAAAAGCTTAGAACATGATGCTAAAGCTATATTCCATTATTTTATTTTGTTTTCCTTGGGCTTATAAAAAGTTAGAAATTAATCTATGTGTATTCTTGAATATGATTTTGGATCCTAAGATGTGAGCTTTGTTTTTTTCTACAGCTGAATATTTATTTCTAAAACTGTTTTGAAATTTAACTCCTCACATATTGCTTTGACAATCTTTTGCCATATCTTACTAAAAATGTTATATTTAAAATACTGCTGAATGTGCATTGAATACAGAGAGTGAAATTTAAATCTGTCACATTCTTACAAATAAAAACTCCGATGAAACTCTTATTAGAAAAAAGAAGCAGATGATGAAGTGCAAATGATATATATATATATATATATATATATATATATATATATATATATATATATATATATATATATATATTCTTTTTTGGAAAAAAAATTGTGATTTGATTTTCAGTATAACCATTCTCCATCACTTCATGTGTACTGATGTGTGTAGTATATATCTGAGCTAGGTTTCTGTGAGTTCTGGACTATCCAAAATAATCTTTATATCCAAACACAGGATTAATATACAGCAGAAAGCTGGTACTCTATATTCCAAATGAATGCTGTTTAAGACCTCAGCAGCTGAGGTAACAATTAGGAGCTACGGCAAAACGAGAGTGCCATAGTGGTAACCCTATGGGCCACTGTTCAACACTAGCAGTGAGGGAATCTACCTGTGTACTTGGCTGTGATTTGTAAACTAAAATGTTTATATCTAAGTAACAACTGCATAAAGTGCATAGTTAAATACATGTCTGGGTATGTTGTATTCACATAAAATAATATTACATCAGCAATGTTGTACACCATCACCTTAAATATAGCCATTCATTTAGTATACAACAAACCCCAGTGCTTGAAATGTATAGTCGAAACACAGTCATGATGGGAAAGCAATTCCCCTCGGACCAGATCATGAGTATCATCCACTTTGATTGGAAAACTGTCCTAGACAGCATGGACCACTGAGGAGGACCATCCCCAATACTAGTCTTAGATTAAATATTTCCAAAGCAAACTTAGTTTTAGCTTTTATACTTGTAATGCAAATCCACTATTACTACTTTAAGATACAGTGCTGAATTGTACAAGACAATGAGATTTGGAAAGTGAAACATTCCCAAAAAATGTAACACTACAAAATCAAGTGCTAGAAGATATTTCATGATATAAAGGTAGGAGGTTAGCCATAACTTCCAAACTAATATTTAAAGAGCAAGACACTGCTATTTAAGAACATTAGTATGCATGACTCAGACAAATTAATTGAATTCTATATGATCTTTCTTAGAGTTATACTAGAATATAATTCTGCTTTCTATGATTACACTCAATGATGTCCAAAGAGTTCAGAAATGGCCAAGAGAGTTCACAAGACACGGTCCTTTTCTTAACTCAGTGGAATATTGTGATAGATGTAAAAAGTATATATGTTCACTATAAAATATCTATACATTCAAAGAAAATTTTTGCAGGCCAATAGAATATACAATGATGAAGTCTTATGAACAAGTTTTGACTTGGATATAAATGCTAGCAGAAAAACATTCAAATATAAAAATGCTAATTTTATCCTCAAAATGAATAATTCCTATGATAGGGGATCATATATTACTCAAGTTACTCCAAGTCTGTTGAATAAGTTACCTTATTATACAAAAATTACCAGAGAGCATCAACTAATTTAACAAAAATGTATATGAATGAGTTGGAAATAAGGTCTTTGGCAGCTTAATGGAGTCAGTGTTCTTATAAGGCAGTTGACCTGAGCACTGGTACAGTTAGCTTATGAACCTATGAGTTAGCCAGGGCTCAGGTGTGGCCAGCACTGCATCTGCTAGGTGTCTTGTGAACTTCTTTTGTTGTTGATAGACAGTCTAGATAAATAAAAACAGGTGACGATTCCATCATAATGAAGTTATTGTAATAACACTTTCCATAAAATGTTGAGGTGGCTGCAATAATGACATATTCAGTCATTAATAAGCAGCACAAAGATAATTTTCTCCCTTTGTTATATTTTCATGCTCCCTGTATTTTTACTGGATAAGAAATGTTTTAAACAAAGCAAACTGGAGAATTGAAGGACAATGTAAACAGTAAGGGAAAGTACAAGGAAATCAAGAAAAAGATCCAAAAAGTCAAATCTGTAGCAAACAGCACTGATTGCTTATAGTAAAACTGTTGTAATCATTAACAACTTGAGGGAAGTCACAAGGAGGGAGTGAAATGTCCTAAAGAAACAAACAAAAAAAGTGCATTTACTAACAAGCTTTAAACATGTATGTCAGTCAGCAAGATGTTGGTTTGATCAAAAAGCTTTATCAAAAAATGATTTAATAAAAAGTGGTAGTTTTAAGTTTAATTGGACTGTGTTGTTTTCATCGGGTAATATTCCATGAGGACACTATGAGGATATTTCTTTAAACGAGAATGACTAGATTTAGTGTGTGCCGTTGTTTATGTATATAATAACTATATATAATGTTTTCTAGTTTAGTCCTAAACTGCAGCTCATATTATCATTCTTCCTTTTAGTAGAACTCAAGAAAAGATTATACTGTTATGTTGTTTACATTTTCTTCCAGTCGCATAGATCACGCACAAGTGCTCACTCCAAGGATTAATTACTCCATACAATAAACCAAGGAACACACACAGCTACCTCTGATCTTGTGACTCAAATAGGACTCTATTCCATCTACTCCCATCACTACAACCTCTTCCTTTTACTGTATTCATATACTTAATGCTGCTTACTTTTTTTCTCATTTTAACACAGATAACCTACCACACACTCCAATCCACTAATTATGTACCTTTCCTCACCTCTCAAACCTATTTTGGCAGTCACACATGTAACCATCTCCCTACAGTGTATAACATCTACAACATTTCTCAAATGCATCTCTTTAAATATATACATGTGTGTATATATACATATCTCTCTCTCTCTCTATATATATATATATATATATATATATATATATATATATATATATATATATATATAGATAGATATGTGTGTGTGTGTGTGTGTGTATGCATATCTATATATGTGTGTGTGTGTGTGTGTGTGTGTGTATAGATCTATATTTACACACACCAACATACACATTAAAAAAAAAAAAGACCCTGACCATAGACTGTAGACAATAGAAACAAAATTACAACTAGATGGATATTTCCCTTATAAAATTCCATACCACCCTCATCACAACTCTGCTGTGACATTCACCCCCAACCTAGGGCCAACTCAGATACCACCAACCACTACTCCTTCAGATACATGGTTTAACAGCTACCTAAGCGGCAGGTATCCAGCAGTGAAGTGGCAAAATGAATACTCTCCCTTTCTGCCTGTCAGTGTAGGTGTACAACTAAGCTCCATATTTAGACCACTCCTGTTTAACATATCCATAAATACTTATACTTTCCTTCCAAACATGCCATCTGCATTCAATACGTGGTTGATCTCTTCTGCCACCAACATACACAGAATTCAGGAATTTACGTCCATCAAAATCTTGTCTAGATAACTTACAACTTCTCCTGAACCCTACTGCCTCCCCAAAAATAAACTACTATTGTTTGCTCCTAAGACTATTCCAGAAAGTAAAACTCACTTGAATACTATATCAGCAAATAATACACATATAGACCTGGTTCTACATACAAAACTAGCTAATAGATGAAGGCATGAAATTCATCCTTCACATCTAAACCGCAGTCAAAAAAAAAAACTCTCCAAAAACTTTGTTTATTATACCAGGTCAAACCCTTCCTCACAAGCAGGACCAGGAAAATAACAGCTCAAAGCTCTGCGTTCCATTTTAACTATATGCTTCTGCCATGATAAGAAACCCACAATCGACCTAAAGGCAAAGTTTGAACAAAAATATACAACAAAAATACTAAAGTTTGCTGCAAATCCATCGTATGGATCCCATCATTGTCACCCCTGGAAGCACCTTAACTGGATTGGACTCTCCCACTAACTTTACTACTTTCAGCTCCAATTAGGTTACAATATATTCTATTACCCAGAAAAATGGACTGCCCTACAGTACATGCTTCAGCAATACTCCCCAGCAGAGTTCTCTCCACTCTAAATATAAAGTACTATGTGCCATATCTAAATCTCAGAATACTGCCCTGGGATATTCTTTACAGCTTCAAAATTTGAAATGCCATTCCATTCTCACTTAAATAGCTTTATAAACTACAAACTTTTAAACAAAATCCAAGACAACAGCTTGCAGAGCCCTTGTCCTTCTCATGTGCATTGCATGGATAAA
The DNA here is from genome assembly GCF_019279795.1 of Protopterus annectens. Taxonomy (NCBI): domain Eukaryota; kingdom Metazoa; phylum Chordata; order Ceratodontiformes; family Protopteridae; genus Protopterus; species Protopterus annectens. The sequence continues at coordinate 1,647,534,433 of NC_056741.1, read as the reverse complement.
AACAAAATTCACTCTTTCAGTGCACTGTTTCATTAACTTCTCACCCATGCATCTTCCTGCACACATCGCTGTAATATAGCCCCTTAATTTCTTCCACATTCTCTTTACCTCACATTCTAATTAACTTTTCTTTTTTCCTACTCCGTTCTAACTTCGTTGATGCTAGCAGTCATATGCTAATCTCCTCTCTAATATGTTTTATACTTCTACTCCATTAAAACCTGTTCACCTGTCACATTGCTCTCTTTTCAAATTCTGTTCATCAGCAGTTAAAACTGTAATCGCCTGCACTGTGAACGTGATCTTACGAGTACCCATCCACTAAAGACCACCCCAGGATGCTCAGTTAATAATCTCCGTTTACATTTATTTCTGGAAATACTATATGTTTATATTGTCTTCCTGATCGCTGCTGTTAATCAGTGTATTATGATGCCTCACCACTGCCTAAGCATAGTAACCTACTATAGCTGCAATGAAAATATCACTTCCTTCACTGTAGTCTCTCAGTTCAATAATGAACTTGCATTACTCTGAGTGGTTTGTATTTTTATTTATCATTATTGTTAGTATTTTATTGTATCATTGTTGATGTTATATTTTATTATATTATATTGTATCTGTGGATCTTTTCTCTGTGGGTCTTTGCTGAAAAGGGGCTCCCATGCCCTTGCATAGCAAAAAATTATGGCTGGTGACAGAAGTTCACCTCATGAGGATTTACCTTGAGTTGATGAAGTCCATGCAGCAGAGCAAAAGTGTAAACTCTCTGTAGTGCACACTTACAACCCAGTGCTTATATGCACTGTGAGATATCAGGCTTAGAATTATTATATATACATATATATTTGCTTATTAGGATTCATACGTCTTTGTAATAATCACTTGTGAGGCAAATTTCTTTGAGCACTATTAGATGATTTAAACCAGAGTGCAAATGTAAGGTTACTGCAGATACCAAGAGGAACTACAGCTTTTTCTTCAATTATGTCAGGAAATTAAGGAATAGTGCTCAACAATGCACTGCACTCATCCTTAATAATAGCACACATTTGAATTCCAATAACATAGCCAATATATGAGCAAACAAATTTGGTGCTAACTGTACCTGACTTAGCCACATTGTTGTGTCCTGTATCCCTGAAAATTTAGTTTTCTGTAAAATCCCTGTCAAGGGCTAAAATACTGTTTCTGTGGGACCAGATAACGTACCAGGCTGCATTTTCATCATTGCCAATTCTACACTATCAGAACCTCTGCTTAAACTGTTCTACCTCATCCTATCCACAGAGTTTGTCCTGATGCCTGCAGAACAGTCACTCTAACTCCCCTACACAAGAGTGACCTCCCTACAGAGCCAGGTAACTATAGACCCATCAATCTCACCAGCTTTGTATCCAAAGCCATGGAAAGTATCATAGCAGAACTCATTTATTCAGAAACGGACTATTTAATCAGTTTGGTTTTGTGAAGTTCAGGTCCTGTCTTTTGAACCGTGTAAACTTCTTTGAAAAGCTTACACTAGGTGTGCACAGCAATTACTTATATACTCCTTACCTTTACCTGGACAAGGCTTTTGACATGATCTCCCATGTCGGTATAATTGGAAAGTTAGATAATGTAAATCTATAAGCTGTCCAAAGTTTACAAACTGGCTTTCAACAGATCCCAAGTACTGAGAGTTGCTGGTATCCTCTCTGAATATAAAATTGCAAGTAATGGGGTACCACAGGGGTCAGTGTTGGACCCTCTCCTATTTGTATTTATTCTGCAGAAATCCAAGCCAATATTCCTGAAATGTAGTTGACCAGGTTTGCTGATGACTGCAAGCTGGATACTGTAATCCACTCATCCACAAATGATAAATTGATCCAAAAAGGGATGAAATGTGCACATATCTAGTGTACCAAAAACATTCTCAAGCTAATCGCAAAAAAGTACAGCATAGTATTGTTTAGCAAAAAAAGCTGCTCCCACTTCATATCTTATAAGTTGTAATCCTCTTCAGACAGATACAATCATAGGAAACCTGGGTACATATGCTCATATGTTCATAGGAGGTTACTAGGCTATTGGTCCTAGGGCCTTTATAAGTCTAGCCATGTTATACCCTTGTTCCCTTATTAACCAAGTTGTATGGTCTATATTTGCAGAGCAAGTCTGTGATCAGGACCGACTGCCCTTATCCAAGAGTGACATAGGTGACACCCCCGGGGTAAATTTATGGTCTCCCATCTAGTTGTCTAAGTTATGCTTAAATAGGGTCATTGAGAAGCTCTATTTTACGTGAACTGGGTGTTTGTTCCTGAGGAGTGATATCCTCTGGGAGACGTATCTGTTTCTCCAGCATATCTGTCTCTCCAGCATGTCCTGTTAATATCACAGGGTAGGTTAAGATCTCTAGAGTGAGTGAATCTTGTCCCATATGACTAGCAGATGTGCAGCATTTCCATTAGGGCAGGGTCTGAGACTGCTCTTTAGGCCAGGCACAAATCGCCTCACAGCAACCTGTAAGATAAAGAGTATAATGACAGGACCTTCAGTCTGTCCATGTAGGTCATGTGTTGAAGACCCTGAATTTCTTGCTGAGAAACATCTCAGGTTTCTCCAGCTGCTGCAGGTGCCTGTTGAGGTACATACAATACAGAGTACTGTACTCTAGTAGTGGTCTAATGACGGATGAGTACAGGGGAGTTATCATCCTAAGCTCTGGATGTGTGCCTTTACTTATGAGACGTGCAACATAAAAGGCCTTCTTTGCCACTGTGAACACATGGTGATCAAAGTTAAGGTTGCAATCAACCTGTGTTCCCAAATCTCACACCACAGCATTTGAGCTAAGGGTGTAGTGTTAATATTGTAATTTGCAGGGACGTCCCTTTGCCTAGTGGGATGATAACATTTTTTTTTTTGGATTTAGTCTATGTTCATGACTTTGGCACCAATCATTTGTCTGTGTAAGCCTTTTTTGTAGTATGTCAACATCATTAGGGGACTCAATGATTGCACCCAGTTTGCAGTCATCAGCAAACTTGATAAGCCACAGGCCATCTATTTTCACTTGAACTTCTGAGAAATAAATTTCAAACAGTAAGGGGCCCGGCACAGATCCTTGGGGTTTGCCACTGGGTCTACTGGTAGAGGTGGAATCCCCAACTTTGACTGTATGCATTCTGTCTGTGAGCCAGTTGGTTACCCATCTAGTGACATATGGGTTAATTCCCAGATGGGTGAGTTTCTTAATGATGCCTTAGTGTAGAATTGTGTCAAAAGCCTTGGCTAAGTCAAGATAGTCTGTATGTACTGTTTTGCCTTCATCCAGGGCTTTGGTGACATTCTTGAAGAAGTCCACCAGGTTTAATAAGCATGATCTACCCTTAAAGAACCCAAATTGGGTTGAATCAAGAGTTTGAAGGTCAACTACGTCTTTATTAAGGTCTCTACTTTTTTTTAATTTCTCCAAATCCTTTGGGTTTCTAATATAATGATGGGAATGGACCCCATTCTAAGTCAAAGTACAATTAAAGTTCATGAAATTAGTATTGTTTCACTCTTTGATGTCAGCCAGAAATGCTCTTTGCAGCACCTGCAATGTGCCCAGTAATGACTCCTTCTGCAGTTTGTATGGATTTACATGTATTGGTAGCGATCTAAATAAGATTTTAGACTTTTTTAAGACCCATTGATTCTGCTACTATTGGAACTATTTGGGTATCTTTCTTCCACATTGCTGTCATTTCTGCTTGCAGATCCTGATATTTTATAACTGTATGTCTCTCTGTGTGCAAGACACTATAGTCACTGGGTGTGGTGATTTCAATGATCAATTGTCTTTTTTTCCTGGACCACTATATCTGGCTTTCTTGCATCTATCTTTTGAATTGTTGGTAATGGATGATCCCATGTGATATAAACTTCATCATTTTCTATGATGCTTTGTGGCTCATGTTTCCAGTGCTTTTCATCCACTTCAAAACCATAATTTTTGCAAAATCCCCAGTGCAACAGTCTTGTCACATTATTGTGCCTTTCAGTATACAGTCCTTCCGCCATTAGTATGTCACAACCAGCAATGAGGTTCATGATGATTCTCTCCATGGCCTTGGAGATAAGGCTGGTTAGGCCCAGGATCAGTTGATGGACCCCCTTTTTGCAAGGGAATTACTGTTTTTCACTCTGCTAGGATACAGCCAGTACTTAGACTGTGATTGAAGAGAGTGACAAGTGGTTCCACTAGGTCCTGCTTTAGACCATTTAGTAGGCAGCCTGGGATGTTATCTGGTCCCACAAAGGCTGTGCTTTTGGCCATGGAGAGTGGTGTTATGATCTGCTCTTTGGAGATACTAAGTACAGAACTGGTGACAGATATGCTTTGGGGTAATGTCTGGTGGGGACATAGGGGGTGAGGATTGTGCCAAATCTGTCTGCTACCAATTTGGCGCTGTCCTCAGGGTTATTATGAGTGATACCATCCACTACTAGTTCAGCACAAAGATGGGCCTTCCGTTTTAGATGCCTGACTTGGCTAAAGAATGCCTTGTGATTATCCTTAGCTAGTGATGCTAGTTTAGCTTCATAATTGGCTTTAGAGGACTTTACAAGATATCTAATTTGCTTCTTCAAGCTATGGAGGGTGTCCTTCCTCTGCTGAGTCAGTTCCCTCTTGTTCTTGGACATTATTTTTGTCATCTTGTTGTGTAACCTATTTATGCTTGATGTACACCAGGCTGACTTGTTTTTTTGTGAGGACCTTGTTTTGATCCATTCAGGTACAGCACAGTCTATACATTGGTATAGGTGTTTATACAGGGCATTTGTGTACACTTCAGTATAGGCGTCATTGTTGGCAGCAGGGGGTTTGAAACTATTTATGCCATTGCTTAGGAGACTATAGTTTGCTTTGGAGAAATTTTTCATCCTTTTTGCTGTTGGGAAGGCTCAAGTATGATCATTACTTCAAACAACACTGATTTATGATCAGACCTTACCAGGGAGGGCAGCACGCAGGGGGTAGTGCAGAGACCCCCTGTATTGGTGAGTACTAAGTCTAGGACATTCAAGCTCCTTGTGGGGATGCAGACTATCTGTTACAGAGCATTTATATTAACAAAGTCCATGAACCTTAGGGCGAGCATGTTTGTGCTCATATATGACGCCCAGTCAATGGAAGGATAGTTGATATCACCCATTACCAAGGTATATGGCTGTATAGTGAGTGAGTAAAGTAGGTCCAGGTACACAGAGTGGTTTTCTTGGTTCATGTGGGGAACCTGGCGCTTTTGTGTCAGAACACGAATAAACGAGTCTTCATGGGTTCTGTTCAAGCAGCTTTATTTTAGACAAACACATCACTATAGAGGCTTACTGACTATAACTTCAGTAACCTATATACAAACTAACAACTGTGATCATGCATGCTCACTGTCTGGCTGCTTTTACAGAATGGCACTAGAGAGTGCACGTGTCTGGAATTTATATGTGCACTCACAGCCTCGCATGCTTCTTAAAGATATAGCACACACATTTTACACTCTTATCTGCATCCTCCCTCTGAGAAATAGATCATGCAATTTGTCATGAGATTATTTGGCATGCAGAAATCACAGATAATCTATAGACATGCATTATACAGTACTAAATACACATGTATATACAATCAAGTCCATGTTGCTGCACATTTTACACTAGGCTTAGAAACTCGTCCATATCATGTGACATAAAACTGGGAATTAGATTTAGTACATGGGACAGTTTCTGTTCTGAAAAATGATTGAACTGTGGAATGTTCAAATTGCTTTTTGAAATACAATCAGACTTTTGAACACATTCTGGTCTGGAAACAGTGTCTGACCTATTCTTTGATTTAGAGTTTGCATCACAGATACAATGATGTGTCTGCAATGATGTTGATTCTGGTACAGGAGGAAGATGTCTGCAATTCCTCCTCTATTCCACACCCTCAGAATCCACCAAATAGGATCTCGGCTTGACACACATGCCTGTAATCTGTCCTATTTGATCAAAACCTTTTGTCGTCTGGATTCATACCATATCTCCTTCCCTCAATGGACAAAGTAATCTGCTCGATCTGTCATAACTAGATTTCTGGATATTACGCTTCTTAAACAATTGAGCCTTGATGGTTTTATTGTTCTTAGGGTTAGGCTGCAACAAACTTGAAGAAATAGGTAGCATAGTTCTAGTTTGCTCGGAAAGTAGTCTTTGAGCAGGCGAGCCAAGAATATTATCACTGGGTATGTTTCTGAGATTAACCAAATTTAAGAACGCATCGGTATTGTCACACTTTGACTTTTCAAGTAACTGCTTTGCACTCTGTACTGCATGTTTTGCTAGACCATTGGCTTGAGGATATTCCGGACTACTAGTGACATGTACAAAGTCCCATTCTTTTGCAAATTTCTGAAACAACTGGCTAGTGAACTGAGTACCATTGTCAAAAAAAAAGTTTGTGTGGACTACCATGAACTGAGAAATGACATTTTAACTTATTAATAACAGCAGCTGAGGTTAAGTTTGGTAGTAGATCAATCTCAAATCAGTTAGAATAAGAGTCTACCAAAACTGAGTAGTGTTGATTGTTCCACTCGATGATATCATTTGTTACAGTAGACCAAGGTAGTTCAGGAATTGGACTTAGCTGAAGTGGTTCTCTTTGCACATGCAGTCTAGTACTATTGTATACTGAACAAGAAGAAAGAACTCTATCAATGTCTCATGATAATGAAGGCCAAAATACTAATTCTCTTGCTCTTTTCTTAGTGGATGTGGATCCAGGGTGACCACGATGCAAAATCTGAATATATTCCTGTTGTAAGGAAGCAGAAACAAGAATTTTAGGACTTTTGAAAATAATGCCATCTTCCATCAACAATTCATCTCTGTAAGGAAAATATGCTTGCACCTCAGGTGATACACTATATTTCTTTGACAGCCATCCAACATTTATATAGTGATTGAGCTTCTGTGAAATTGGATCGGTCTGAATGTGATCTCTTAACTCATCAAGTATAGTTGTGGAAAAATTATGCACTGACATCACATCAAAGTCAAAGGTCTCTGCATCAAGCTATTCTGTTGTATTTCTGGGTTATCTGGATAAGGTATCAGCCAGATAGAGCAATTTGCCTTTAGAGCAGATCAATTTGAAATTGTACTTTTGCAATTTGAGCATCATTCTTTGTAATCTCACTGCAGCAGAATGCATAGGCTTCTTTAGAATAGTCACTAGAGGTTGATGGTCAGTTTCAATCTTAATAGCTCGACCATAAATATAATCATGAAACTTGGAACATGCAAATACTATAGCCAAAAGCTCTTTCTCAATTTGAGCATACTGCATCTTAGTTTGGGTTAGTGTTCTAGATGCATAGGCTACTGGTCTGACCTCTTGAAGTATAACTGTACCTAGGCCAAATTTTGAAGCATCATAGGAAAGAGTAACTGGTTTATTCACATCATAGTATCTTAACGTAGGTGAGGTGGCAATTTTCTGCTTCAGGTCTTCAAATGTCTTCTGATGATGTTCCCACCATGACCATGCAACATTTTTGCATGTTAACTCTCTTAAAGGTGCTGTCAACTCACTGAAGTCTGGTATAAATTTGTCTAAATAGTTGACCATGCCCAGAAAATGCTGTAAACCTTGTATATTGTCTGGCACTAACATCTCTAGAATAGCTGCTTGCTTGGTCGGGTCAGGTCTCAAGCCTGTACTTGTAAACAAATAGCTTAAGTACGTAACTTCTGGAAGTCTGAATTTGCAGTTCAGAGGATTGAGCTTTTAAGTTCACTTCACATGCTCTGTCTAGAACTTTCTTGAGGTTTCTGTCATGCTCTGCTTCACTATTTCCTCCAACAAACAGATCATTCATTATTATGGCACAAGGATAACCCAAAAAAAATTTGCTCCATTGCACGCTGCTAAACTTCACTTGCAGAATTTATTCCAAATGGCATGCTTAGAAATCTGTATCTGCCAAATGGAGTACCAAAACTAGTTAGAAATGAGGATCTGCGATCAAGCAACACTTGCCAAAATGAACTCTTTGCATTCAAAACAGAAAATAGTGGCATTAAGTATTAGAGCTGCAACTTCTTCAACTGTGCGCATTTGATGATACAGTCTCTTTAATGCTTTGTTCAAATCTCTTGGGTCAGTGCATATTCTGATTTCATCTGAGTCTTTCTTGTGATTGGCTACCATGGACAACACCCATTCAGTTGGTTCTGTGACTTGACAAATCACACCTTGCTGCACCATTTTATCCAACTGAGCTTTAACTTTATCTTGCATAGCTATCGGAACTCTTCTTGCTGGTCTGACTACTGCAGTGACCTCTGGGTCTAACCTCATGGAATATACAACTGGAAATTTGCCCAATTTGTCATCGAAAACATCAGCATATTTTGAGAAAATGGCTTAGGAGAAACTGGAACTTGAAACTGTACTCCCATGATGAACTTCTTTAGCAAAAGAAAGCAGATTCATTCTTAAACTATCTTTGAGACCCAGTAAAGATTCCACTGGTCTTCTGACTACATAGTATAACAAGTTGTAACAGTTCTCAGCCAGCTAACATGAAATTATCACAGAACCTTCAGTTTGAATTGGCAACAATTCTTGCACTGCTGGTTACGTTGAGTTGTTCGTTAGTTCTCACTCTTGCAAATGTGTCTGCTGATATAACATTACACTTTGACCCAGTGTCTACTTTGAGCTCTGTGGATTTTCCATTGATTCGGACAGTACAAAACAATTCACTTCTTGTTAATAAGTTTACTGCATCAGCTCTTTCACCAAGCACTGATACACCATCTACATAGAAAGCTGACTGTTTCGGCTCTACTTTATTAACTTGCTTTTGTGTGCGACCTTTCTTTACAACTGTGTGAGGCTTACTTGATTTGCAAATCTTTTGGAAATGGTTCCATCTTTTACACTTATGACATTGCTGACCAGATGCTAAGCACTTGTCTCTTTCAGATTCATGATTCGCACCACAATTGCGACATTTAACAATAAAACTAGACATGAGTTTTGCTGATTCATGTTTGTGTTGCACTGAGCTGGCACTGGAGCTTGCACCTTTCCTGGAACATTCTAGAAAACCTTGTGGCTTCTTTGGAAGTCATGTAACTGCTAAGTGCTTAGGCCTGTTCTTGTTTGTCACATGCTGCATACTATCTACGTTTGCTCTGGAGCCAACTAAAACCATGCTCTTGTCACTCGCAAGCATACTTGTATGTTTTTCTGTCACCTCATGAATTTGACAAATCTCTATGGCTTTGCTGAACATTAAATCCCTGTCACGAAGTAAAATCTTTACTCACAGCAGCAGTATTAATGCCACATACAAGCCTGTTATTTATCTGCTCGTATTTTAGATCCCCAAACCGACACAACGTAGCTCTGTCTCTTAAGTCAGTTATATAAGCTGCAAATATTTCCCCTGGTTTCTGACCTCTTGTGTAAAACAAATGCCTCTAATGTAATATTCATCTGAGGGTTGCACATTTCTCTGAACCTGCACTTCAAACACTTGGGGGTCTTCCCCTGATTCAGCTTGTACAACAATATGGCAGTCCGCCCCTTCTCCTTCATACTCTGCTGGTCTATACACAAATGAACGCTGTCTTTCTATGGCCTCAGACCCTGCTAGGTTTAGCAAAATGAATGCCCTGGTGCATGCATCTCTATCTGCATAAGCTGCTTGTATGAAAATATCGTACTCTTGCTCAAGTATTCTCCAGTTCCCTGCAATATTCTGATGAAACACAAGTGATAGGGGTTTTCAAACTCTGTCTGGCATATTTGCACATACTAGCGAAGGGTTTTGCGAATAAGTATGAATATACATATATACACATATGCATAAGTTTCTGGCATAAACGGTACTTGTCCAATGCCTTCGTGCTCTGAACTTATACTTTCATTGGGCTTATAGAAATTCTGGAAATGAACAAACTGGTAGTACTTTTGGATAACTGGACTTTGCGAAATAAACTTCTCGGGCTTTTCGATGCTTTCAGATTTTTATCTGTAAAAACAGAAATGCTAAAGTCATGCACCATCACTTGTTTATTCACCACTTTAAGAAATAATCGAAAACTTTATGATGTGAGTAATTCACAAGCACTGCAATACTCTTGTAATGTCATCTTTTGCAAGAAAACACCTCTTATCAGTGTAAGAAACATGTCAGGCAACTGCACAATATGAATAACTTGAACATCTGTTTCCAAAACTCAATAACTTTTGAAGTAATTGCACTTTGCGAATAACTGCATACAGCACACTGAAATGTCACCAAAATGGCGGTACCTTGTCAGGCAGCTCTTTACAGTACAAGATGCACTTTGTAATGCCGGCACTTTACGAATAGATACAACCAGCACAAGAACTTTTTCGAATTACCTATACGTTGACTGGATTGCACAAAATAATTGCACTTTGCACATAATGAACTCTTTGAAATATATGCACAGTAATAAGCACACACTGCAAGCATCTTTACACACTCATAGATACTTTGAATAACTTTAGTTATGCCCTTGATATAATACAAAGTCGTAGTTATGCCCAAGCACAGCACTTTGCCCAAAACTCATACAGTTGCCTTGCTTTATTTTTTGCTTAATGTGCCCTTTTCTGTTTTTATTATATTAGTTTTGCCCGTTTAACCCCTTTTCCTGCCCAGTGTACTTTTCTTGTGCTTGTTTTACTCTAAACATGCCCAACTTTGCCTCAAACACACTTGTTTTGCTTTAAACAGATTCGTTTTCTGCTTTACTGTTAATTGTTTCATCAAATACTTTTATCTTAAACATTTCTTTAGTTAACAAACTTTTTCTTCCTTCCCTCTTGCCTGATATTGTGGTTTGTGCCCTTCCCTTATAATGCCCCTTTTTTGTCTTTTGCATCAAGTAAATAATTTGTGTTATATCTCATTACCTTTGATTCTTTCTGGTTATGTTTGTGCTCTTTTCTCTCGGTTTTACCTTAGCTGTCATCTTTACATCTGATGGCTCCGAATATTCTTCTCTCTTCGATCCTGGTTCTGACACCATGTTGCTTTTGTGTTAGGACATGAATAAACAAGTAAGTCTTTGTGGGTTCTGTTCAAGCAGCTTTATTTTATACAAACACATCACTAAAGAGGCTTACTGACTATAACTTAAGTAGCTTATATACAAACTAACAACTGTGATAATGCATGCTCACTCTCTGGCTGCTTCTACAAAATGACACTAGAGATTACACGTGTCTGAAGTTTATACATGCACGCACAGCCTCACATGCTTCTTAAAGATATAGCAGACACACTTTACACTCTAATCTACAGAACTTATAGCTAAGAATGATAGGGAAGGGGGTTTTACCTACAGTTAGTTGGACTTGGAGTAGCTCTAGGGAGTCATACTGTTTGCCAGTCTTGAGGTGTAATTGTGTTTAATGAAGATGGATACACTTCCGCCTTTGGTTCTTTCATGCTCATTTTGAAGTCTGAATGTGTGGAAAGCATTGTAGCCTTCCATGGCCGGGGTGCTCTCTGTGGCCTTAAACCACGTCTGTGTGACTGCACTGACATCGGCATCTTCCAAGGTAAGGAGCGCTTCCAGTGAGTGCAGTTTGTAATTTAGACTGCCAGCATAACCTTGAGTTTGTCTCTAGTGGATTTCTTTATGTTGGAAATGTTGTTGTTATGACATTGCCTAAAAAAGGCACTATGGAGAACACAAGTACCTTTGATAGTAACCCAAAGCCAAGAGGTGACAGGTGAAGATGATCTCTGGCAAAGCAGTATGGTCTGTTGAGCATATCTTCCCAGGCTGACAGATACTGGATCGATACTAGAAGCTAAGCCAATTGTTAAAGTCAATCATTTTTGTTTATATTGACCAGTGATGTTTTCACTAATCACAGGTCCTATATCTAACATCGGTGAATGTAAAATGCTGCTTAGTGATAGGGACATACCTGTCTGGGACACGCAATCTGAGAGCTCAGTCATGCCTCTCTTCATATAGTCCAGTGAGGTATGTGTCAAGTCATTCACTCCAACATGGACTATGACAGAGTCATAACAGTAGTTACTGCAGACAGACTTGTGTGCGTGTGTGATCTGATGGATCCTGGCACCTGACAGGCAGCTGACAATGACCATCTCCTTGTCCAGCCTGGTGAGGGAGACCTGTGTGTCTTACTATGGAGATGCCAGTAAGGTGTTTTGCCTAAGGGGCTTATTAGCTGAGACACTTGTGTGCATTATTATGTGTAGTGGACAGCTGCCTCTCCCATTTGATCATCATGTTTCCACCATAACCAGGAAATCCTTCTATATGGCCCAGTTAATTTCCCAGGAATATTTTCAAGATCCAAAGAAGTTGTCTTACCATGGTATTCCTCCCTTCTTAAGAGATCCATTATTGAATATAATACCCTCTTTTGTATGTACGAATCCAAGCATATCGCTCACCTAGAGAGGCCCCCATTGATTTTTTTAACCAAAAAAAATTAAAGGACTTTAATCCTTCCACTGCCCCACTAGATTAGCAAAAGTCTCCTTAACCTCAGCAGCCTACCAACTGCTCTGAGGTAGCCAGTTTGTGACTGTTTTTAGCCTTGAAAGACCCGTTGCTATTTGGCCTCCTATTTTTTTCACAAAACCAGTAGTTCTACAAACACTTGTACTAGGAACCTAAACAAGACTTATGGAAGGGATAGGTTCCTTACTCAAAGGATTCTCAGTCTATGGGAAATGTTACCATTACAGGTCAAGCAAAGTAATATTTTATCTGCCTTTTACAGCATGTTTTGATTGGATGGGTAGACACAAATTTATACCAGGGTTATCATGTGTGGCAATGCTTAATCTGGAAGTTGGCACTATTAAGTAGTCATAATAATTATAATAATAATAATAATAGTTAGACAGAGGCACAGTATACTAACCTCAAAAAAGGGCATAGCAAAATAAATTTAAAATGGGTGGCGAAAGCCAAACACATTCTGACTAGGCTTATAAATGCCCTAGGGCAGATAGCCTAGTATGAACCTATGAACCTATAAAGGGTGTTAAGAACTTTTACATGGGTCTACTAAAAGGAGTATATGGCTAGGCCTCTTATGGGCTCTATGAACACTTGCCTTGTATTCACAAGGCCTAAAAGAGGCCCTATAAACACTTGCCCAGTACTGATCATATGCTCCTATGTTCCTATATTCCTAAACCATGGAAAGAAGTGTAGACATCTTTAGTTATTTTAGTGGCAGAAACTAACAAGTCTGGGAAAGAAAGAATACTGACCTCTGTGCCTGCAGTTTTGGTAAATGGTACAATATATAAGCCACACAGGCATTAAATAAGATTAAGAAGTGTTTTCACAGCTATTTGGCAGAACAGGCCTGATTCAAAACCATTCTGAGACTAATGCAGCGGATAAGGTTAATTTAAACTTAGAGAATTCTAGAGTGACAGAGAAAAGTTGTCCAAAAGTAAGGTGGAAGTGACACAGGTGTACAAAGGCCTGATGGAACAACCCTGTTCTGTAATGATTTGAGGAAGCTGAACAGCATTTGGGTACTTGTCAGTAACCCAATGCCTAGGGATGGTAACTAACAGAAGCATTGGGGAAAGCAAATTTCTTGCCCCAATTACAACTAACGTATGAATACTGGCAGATTCCAGTAATCGCTGAAACCAAAGAAAAGATGGCTTTTTCAATACTAGAGGGCTTATTCAAGTATATAGGCTTTCTTTCTGGGCTTCCTGGTACCCCTGTGATCTTTCAGAGACTTTTTGACAGAGTGTTTAAATCACACAGTAATGTGACTGTCACATTGCAAAGGCGAAGTCTGTACCTAGAGTCTGAATAGAGCTGGTCTAATGAGATGAGCTGTCGATACCTCCAAGAGAAATTTAGGTATGTCAGAAGTAAAATATGTGGGCTATGTAATTGACAGGAGGATTGTTAGGGCTCAGAAAGAAACATCTGAAGTTATGAGAAACTGGCCTATTCCTGGCAGTAAAAATCAAGTGAAGGCATTCATGTGGTCAGCTGTGAACTAATCCACTTTGCCTCAGTAGCTTGCAACTTTAAAGATTAAACAAAAAGGACCCTTAAGATTAAGTGGACAGTACACACAAGTCTTGCTTTTAAACAGCTGAAGGGAATACTCTTTTCAGAGCCTGTCTTAGCCACAGCAGATTTCACCAGGCCTGTTGTTTTGTGTATTGAGGCATCAGTGTTAGATCTAGGACATGTGATTAGTAAAAGCATCCCATGTTTTTGAGTCAAAAACAGTGTTTAGCAGAGACCCAGTATTCTACCATTGACAGCAGATGCCTGCAAATCAAGTTGGCGCTATCTTCATTAAAGTACTATCTTTTTGATCAAGAATTGATTCTGCTCCCCTGGTTTTCCAGTTGGTTTGCAAGTAGTCTAATTTATATCGGTAATATCATGTAAGTAGTCACACTATCAATCACAGCCGCTTAAGTGATTGCACAGACAGCTTGAATTTTGTTGCAAAAACAGTAAAGCGTTAGACTCCATCAGACTCTGTGACCGTTGGTATATGGAACTGTGGGACTTTGAATGAAAGTACATGGTATGGTTTTCTTTGGTCATCATCACAGAAAGTTAATTTTTTTGGTGCTCTTGTTTGTCTGAGAAGTGTCTGCACCACAGACCTTTGTTTTGTTTTACCATAAAATTGTGTTTATTTTATCAACTCTTGAATCTGAATGTATTAAAATACCACAAAGTGTATAACTGTATATGTATGTGCATATACATGTTTATATCTATCTATCTATCTATGTGTATATATATATATATATATAAAGAGAGAGAGAGAAAGCTAGATATATGAGTTCCTGTCAAGTGCTCAAACTATCAAAAGTTAGACGGCTTGAAATACTGCAAAATAGTTAGTAAATTCAGGTTTTCAAATTTTGTTGGCATTTCATAGTGTGAGATAATTGTGAGCTAATGGTACATCAAGGACTGGGAGTTTGCACTTTCTATACTGTAGAGGAATCTCTTACTTGGTTATAAGTAGCAGAAAGTTTGGGGGTGTAGTGGAGATTACCCCTCTGCAGTTTTTCTCTTTTTTTTTTAATCCTTTAGATTCAGTTTTGTTTTACAATATTTTTAGTGCTCAAACCTTTGATAGTTCTAGCACTGCACATACACTCCTGTTTCTATATATATGTATATCTCGGTACTCTTCTGTATCCTGCCTGTCACGTACACTTCTGTATCTATATATGTATACCCCAGCCTGTCACGTACACTTCTGTATGTATACCCCAGCCTGTCAAGTACACTTCTGTATCTATATATGTATACCCCTGCCTGTCACGTACACTTCTGTATCTATATATGTATACCCCAGCCTGTCACGTACACTTATGTATCTATATATGTATACCCCAGCCTGTCACGTACACTTCTGTATCTATATATGTATACCCCAGCCTGTCACATACACTTCTGTATCTATATATGTATACCCCAGCCTGTCACGTACACTTATGTATCTATGTATGTATACCCCAGCCTGTCACGTACACTTATGTATCTATATATGTATACCCCAGCCTGTCACGTACAGTTCTGTATCTATATATGTATACCCCAGCCTGTCACATACACTTCTCTATCTATATATGTATACCCCAGCCTGTCACGTACAGTTCTGTATCTATGTATGTATACCCCAGCTTGTCATGTACACTCCTGTATATGTATACCCCAGCCTGTCACATACACTCCTGTATCTATATATGTATATCCCAGCAAACTAATCAGCTCACAGCATAAAACACAAGTGGCAATAATCAGTTTTAAGCAGTGCTCAGAGATGGCTCTAATGTGTACAGAGACTAGGATGAAGACTTAAAAGTTGACTGTCACAAAAGCATAAGAGTTTATGAAAATACTACAAGTTGTACCACCAAAGGAAAAAGAGGAAATAGGTAGAGTTGAAGAAGAATGGCAGCATCTAAAACAGCATGTGTGAGGACTATAGAACATGCATCCAAGCCAGGTATGGAAATAAATTGCACAAGGAAAGCTGATAGTGGAATGCAGAAGTCCGGGAGGTTGTCAGTAGAAAGAAGGAGTGCAGGAAAAAAGTGGGAGAAAGAAAAGACGGATCAGGCAATGAAGGAATATTGGTTGGATAACAGACAGGCTAAGGGAGCAGTTGCATTAGCAAAGAACAAGACATCAGAGGCACTCTACCAGCTTCTGGAAAGTGACTTAGCAGATATCACAAAGAAACTCTATCAGGTTGAAGGGCAAATACATAAAGATAAAGAAGAAAGTCATCAGACACCCTTTATAAGAGTTGCCAGCAACAACCTGCTCTCCAATCAACAGAACATAAAAGGTAGTTAGAGAAGGTCTTCCAGCAGCTTCTGAATGAAGAAAATGCCATAGAAGCTGTACTGCCCCAGGCAGAGCCTATGTTGAAAAGGAAGTCTACCCTAGAAGAGGTAAGAACAGCACTAAGGAAAATTAAATCAGGGAAAGCAACATCCTCAGAGAAGGTCAGAGGAGAAATGATCAAACTGCTGGGTTTGTCAGTGGAGAAATGGCTCCTGAGGGCACTCATAGCAGTATGGATAGAAAGGCATATCCCAGATGACTGGAGAATAAGCATTGTAGTGCCAGTGTACAAGAGCAAAGAGAACATTCACAACTGTGCACAGTACAGAGTTATCAAATTCCTGTCACATTGCATGAAAGGTCTGGAGTGGGAGATTGATAAACGAATACGCAGAGTAGCAGGAAGTAAGATGGGAGGCAAGCAGCTCAGGTTTAGATCATGATGCAGAACAATTGACACCATGTTTGCAGTGGGAAAGATAATTTAGAAGAAGCAGGAAATGTGGAGTCAAACTAGATAGTTCTAAACTTGGAGAAAGCATGTGACAAGGTTCCAAGAGACCTGATTTAGGAGCCCTGCTATCAGTCAAAGTCCAGAAACATTGATAGAATTAGTGACTCATAAGTATAAGAACTGTTAGAAAAATATGTATTAATGTATATGTTTAGTGCTTATTAGAAGCTAAAAGGGTTAACACATTTCATTCTATTTTATGTACAGCTTAATTCTGTATGAAATTATAAGATGCTTTTTCAAACTGCAGTATGCTTTCTGAAATTGCAAGATGCTCTCTGACCTAGTATTTGCTAGCACAGCAAAATTCATGTTTATGCCTTTTGGAAATATACTGAGAAGCAGGTGATTATCTGCTAGATCAGGAAATTAATGAATAGAACAATACTGTTTTCTATAATGTTACTGAACTTGAACAATTAACTCTGTTCATGTTATGAGAACATGCACAGCTGCAGAAAAACTAGATACAGTTAGACAATGATTGCTTGAAGAAATGAAGTATAATCTGTACTTGCTTTGTGCTCAAATTAGCCGTAGTACCTTGAATGGTAACATTGCGTAGTGAGAAGTCATATCTGACCGGAGGTCATCAAGGCCACGTTGTTTTTCTTAGGAAGTTTTTTTTGTAAACTTGATATGCCAGCAGAAAATCATGGACAAACAGCTGCTGTGAAATAATATTGAAAGAACTTCTGATTTGTTACTTCAGCTTAGTAGGCAATGCCTTGTAAGAAATGTATAAGAATAGCTTCACTTCCTGATTCTAGTTAGACAAACTCTGTATTAGCACGTTTTTGTCTCCTTGCTGCAAGATTAAAGTGCCTTAACCTGAACCTGCTGTGTGTTGATCATTTGAAGTTGTTTTTCCTTTGACAAGGACCCAGTGACACAAATAGAGACAGCACTCTGGGAGTGCATCAGAGTTCAGCTCTGAGGTCACTGATGTTCATATTGGTGAGGGATTACATTAGCAAACAGGTGAGAGGGGGCAAATCAACAAACCTTGCTGTATGCAGTTGATGCAGCATTACAGACAGACTCTGAGCAAGAACTTCAGCAAAGGAAAGTCAATGCTAGAATCAGAGGTGCTGCAGCTAACTAACACAGTGTCAGGAGTAGTGTTTGACAGAAGAATGCCAAAGAAGCTGAAAAGTAAGGTGTGCATAACAGTGGTGTGGCCTGAACTAGATGTCTGGGCATTGAAGGCAGAGCAGGTGAGGAAACTAGAAGGTGATGGAGATAAATTGCCCTGAGACATGTGTTAGGATGCCCACGGTGGGACAGACAAGGAATGATGAAATTAGAGCAGAAGCCACAGTATCTCCTCTTGAAGAGAACAACAAAGAGAACAGATTTCAGTTGTTCAGATACATGTGTAGGACAGCAGAAGATGTTCTGTCAAGATTTGAGAAAAACAGGAAAAAGGCAAGAAGAAACATCAAGCAAACACATGGACAGACTGTGTCAAACAAGACCTGAGACAGTCAGGCATGACTGTTGAAGAACATAGGTGAGTGGCATTGAATCAAGAGAGAGGTAGCGACAGTTGAAATGACACCCTGATCTCTCGCAGAAAATAGGAAAAAGAGGCTTAATGATGATGAAATGATGACAGATATACATATGTATGTATATAAAACAACTGATGGACTAGAAAGTGCATTATATTGACTGAACGACAACATGTCTTTCCGTTGTCTGGTAGGTTAACTGGAAAACAGAGGAGAAAAGTAACAAGTTCACATTATAGTGGGAATTGGGAACTATCACTTTTTCCTTGTGCAGTCTTGACGTTAATATATGTAAAGTTCAGGGGATGTGGGGTCACAATGCTTCATGTGTGGGGTACGGTGGGTTAAAACAAGATTAATGATAGAATAAGAAATCACTTTTATTGCAGTTATTGTAATAGATAATTTTCATAAGGTAAAAGATTGGCTTGCAGCATAATTTGTGGTTTAATTGATTAGTGATGTTCTGTTGTTTGAAGACAATATTTTAATTCAAAGATTTGTTGGGCTGTGAGTGTTGCAATGGAAGGAGGAAATTCAAATTTTTGTGAGGATGGTAAGTGGGTTGAGTTCGGTTTGTGTGTGCGTGCTTGTATGTTATGGTTAAAAGTAGGACTTGGTAAGAGGATACATTTAGAAGTGTGTGTGTGTGTGTGTCTGTGTCTGCATGCTTATACACAAGGATTTCTGGAGTTGAGTTAGAAGAAGCACTAGGCAAGGGTGTAGTTTTAGTGGTATGGTTAAGTTTGCTGAATGGAAGTTGTTAATAGAGTGGTGATGAGTGATGGTTAATGTGTGTGCACCAGTATTTTGATTTTAAATTTTGATTAAGTGCTAGAATGGGGATAGATGTAGTGCTGTGTCTCTTTGGGGGTGTATGGATGTGTGTGTGTGTATATGCATGAGCATGTGTGTCTGAGCCTGTCTTGTGAAATGGTACTGTTAGAGAAAAGGGTTTTTAATGTGTAGGGTTAGGTTTAGGGGGAGGGTTAGTACACATTGTCATTCTAGAGGTTAAACGCGTTACTTTTTAGCTTTCAAACAAGCCAATTAAAATAGCTTGAAAAGTTATAATGGCTCCTTAAAAGAAAAATGATAACTTCAGAAAACATGGACTATTCACAAAGCCTTCAGGAGCTGTCATTATATTCATTGTTATAAGTTATGGTCTACAAGGCAATAGCTGACAAAGTCTTGTTTGAAAGTCTATGACTAGTATACACCTTGTTGGAGCAAATGTCTATTGAGGCGGAGGGACAGGAAACCATATAGTAAAATAAATATCAATAATAGCAAAAGAGAAATAAAAATGCAGTTTCCATGATTAAAAAATGGTAGGTTTCTATTAATTCCCTTCAAAAAATATATAAATATAGATGCACACACATGTGTGTGCATGTATTTATATATGTATGTGTGTGTCTGTGTGTGTGTGTGTGTGTGTGTGTATATATATATATATATATATAGACACACATATATACATACATATATATAAAATGTGTGTATGTGCACATAATAAACATATACACATATATGTAAAGTACAAAATATCAGGACGTACAATCAAGCTTTTTGATGGTCAGCCTGACTGTCGAACCTATGAATTTATTTGTAGTTTTCATAGATGTTCAGAAAAGTCTGTAGCAATGTCAAAGGAAAGATAAAATAAAGACATATTTATATGAAATAAAAGACTAGTTAACCTTGTCTAAAACTTTTTAATTCAAATTCATTGGTAGTACAGGAGTGTGCTGTGTAACTGTATTATCTAACAGTGAAAGAGTTTTATAATTCTGCATTGCTTCATGTAAATTCCACTTAGAACTGAACATGGAGGAAGGCAAAGGATATCAGCAGCAATTTTCTACAGGGCTTGAGTGAAATCATTGTTTTACCACACTTCCCAATCCATAAGGGGGTTAGAAATGGTTCAGGAAACTATGTTGGGAAAAAAAAAACAATCCTCTCAAATGTCCCATGTTAGTTGAGTAGCAAAAAAAAGTGAGGAAAAAATCCTGTCAAATAGAGGACAAAAAAAACAACTTCCTTCTGCTCTGAAATTCTACAATAGCAAAATGCTTGCTAAATAACAAGCATCTTGCTTATAGTTAGAATACTATAAATTAAGTGCTTCAGTCTGTATTTCAGCTGCGACTATCTAAACAATATCTGCATTCCTTTCTGAATGCCGGTAGCGTACTACAGCATGATTGGCATCAGCTGATCATGTTCCTTAATGCCTTGAGCTAGGAATAGCCAAATCGTTTACCAGCAGTACGCCCCAGATAGTATTGTATTCTGTTCTGGTGCTTAGACAAGGAAAAGGCTGTAATACTACTTGAAAAGGGGCAAAGAAGGGCTACACAGGTAATGAAGGGAAATAGTAAAAAATTTAAGGAGAGGTTATGGAGCTACATTTGTTCTCAATTGATGATAGTTATTAGAGAGATTACCTATGACTGCAAAAACAGTTAGTGGAGAGTGTGTTAGAGTATAGGCCTATGACAACAGAGAAAGGGGAGGACATACTGATAAGGTCATGTTTACAAAGCTCAGCCTAGATGTTAGAAAGTACTTTCTTACAAACAGAATGTACTTAATGAATACATTTACCTAAATTGGCAATGGACTGTAAGATCATGGGGCCTTCAATAATGCCTGGAATTGGTGCTGAGCAAAGAAAAGGAGCATAGGAGTAGCAAATGAAAGAAAATATCTACAAAAAGAAGGCAGACTAGGTAGTGAAGAACTAAATATGTGCCTTTCCATGGCTTGTGCCTGATAGAAATCTATGCAATCTTAATTGCAATTTATGATGCTTCAACAATGTTTAATTCATCTCTTCAAGTAAAAATGTAAATTGTTTTGAGAAATGACAGTAGCCATCAGATGATTCAGTGGGTCCTGGGGACTTTAGTGGGACAGACACTTTAATACTTATTGGTTACTGCATTGAAAACTGCCAATTTATGAAACACTAACATCTCTTTCAGATAAAAGAATTTAAATGTACTAAGAAGACACCTGTTGCACCAACCAACAAAAGATTTTAAGTTCTTAAGCTCTTGGTCCTAGCATTTCAGGAAAAATAAAATATTTTGTAAGGAGCTTGTTTTCAAATACTTCATGTACAGTATGAAGTTTTGCCATTGCAGTGAAACTACAGTAAATAATCCTTAATCATAGACTCAGAAAGGTAGCCTTTTTATTCCACATTTATAGAATGAAGCCATAATAAATGGGGCATTTTACTCATATAAGTACAGAAGAACGTCCATACTGGCTTTTTTTGTCTACATCCATAATCATGTCTTTTAATTTCAATTATAAAAACATGCATTGCCAATAGTAGGAAAGTCACTGTCTTGGATTTACCCAGCTTCCTCAAAAATGCTTTATACAGCCATTCCAGTTGTAGAAATGTTATTGTTTGGGCTTTGAGAGTGGACTGCTTCCTAAAGAAATGATTTGCACATCCATAATTTGCTTCAAGCTTCTATTTTTGAGGCACACATTATCCAGTTTCCCAGAAGTTAGTTCATTTATCTTCAGTGTCAGATGTGATTTGGATCATCTGAGGCTCTGTTATTGCTAATGCCTGAAGCATGTCTACTTCCTGTATCACTTTCCAAAGTCTATAGTTAAGAAAAGACATGTCTAACTGAATTAAGGTCATGTTGCATTAAATTTAGTCTTTCTCAGTTTTCTGAACTATTTTTAGATCTAACATGAGCTTCTTATGGAGTCTTTGTGTCTGGGTGAGAAGCTTACATTTTATTGACTTGACTTCTTTTCATATACCTTCTTAAACAAAATGTGTTTTATTCTTAGAAACTGCATATCTGCAGTACTAACTGTAGA
Organism: Protopterus annectens; assembly: GCF_019279795.1. NCBI lineage: Eukaryota > Metazoa > Chordata > Ceratodontiformes > Protopteridae > Protopterus > Protopterus annectens. The sequence continues at coordinate 1,647,512,122 of NC_056741.1, read as the reverse complement.
ATATAGACTGTGATGAAAATGTTGCTGCACAGAGCACTCCTTATCCTTGCTGTGAGTGATTAAAAGTTGCTGATTCCTTCTTACAGAAAAGCAGAATGCCAATTTTGGACTGCAGCCTACAGAAGCAGATCTGACAGTATATAAAAGAAAATAACTCTTAAAATGCAACTATTACAGTGTAGAAGATACTTCCATATTGCATGTATACTATATATACAAATAATAAATACATTTCCTCTTAGAAGAAGCCTCCACTAACAAATTTACAATATTATAGGAGAGGAAATGAAGCAGAATAATTATGTTTGTTTAATATTTTGTTGCTTCCACCCTCCACTTTGCTTCCTGCTACTGTGTCTATGAGCAAGGTGACCATTTTGTTACAGGACCTAAACTGGGACACTTGAGGGCTGCCCCGGTAAGCCAGGTCTGCAATCCCATTCTCCCAGTCCCCATGGAAGTGGTGATAGGGCAGCCATGTCATCTCGCACTGAGGCAGGCAGGTTGGCTGGCCTCCTGTCCTTCACCAGGCACTGTGGGGATGCCACTCTGTGAATAGCACAACCCAGGAGGCAAGAGGCTACATGCTAGGAGGCTTGAAGCGATGCACATTCATCGGTGCCTGGCACCATGGGGATAAGAAACTGAGGTGTGCTGCAAAAAGTGCAGAGATGGGGGGACCCAGGGCCATCTCCCCTGTGAGTTTGAAAGCCCTAGGTGGAAGGCAAAGTGGAGAACCACTGTCATGGAAGTCTGAATTAAGGTCATGTTGCATTAAATCTAGTCTTTCTCAGTTTTCTGACAAAGTGGAGAACCGGTGTTATGAAAGTCTGGATGAGGGACTGTCTGAGGCTTTGTGGCCCAGCAGAGTTCCAAGAGGCTGGAAAGATCCCCTGAGAGGCTCCAAGAGCATGCATGACACTGCATGATTTGGCAGCAATTAGGAGATATGTAACCCTGGAAAACAACTCTTTCTCCTGGGTAGAGGTGGAACCCCAGAGTGGGTCAGTCCCAATGGAAGTCTGGAAGGGAGAGAGAGGTGGAAAGTGAATGGTAAAGGACAGCTCTCACCTGGGTAAGGGGGTACGGACCTGTCCATGTCCTCTCTGGGGTGGAAGTCTGGAAGGGGGAGAGAGGCAGATAGTGGCAGAGCTGGGCAAGTTTCTGCCTGGGTGAGGGGATTCAGGCAGAGCTCCCCACAGTGGAAGTCCTTAAGGAGCCCTAGTGTGAACAGCAGAGAGGCCTGGTGAGCTCCTGCCTGGGTGAGCGGGGTTAGGCAGAGCCCCCCCATGATGGAAGTCCTTAAGGGAGCAACTGGCGGACAGTGGTGGGGCCTGGAGAGCTACTGCCTGGGTGTGTGGGGTCATGCAGAGCTCCTCATAATGGAATCGTTGGATGGGTGGCAGAGGGAGCTGGAGAGCTCCTGCGTGGGGCAAAGGCATCCAACTTCACCCCATAACCGACAACATCCTTGAAAAATCTCAAAGTCCCCAGAGTTGCCCTGGATGGGAAAGCAGGGGGAATCTGAAGCCTTCATGAGAGCAGATCTGCCCCTCACTGGCTGAAGGGAGTTCCAGAGGAGCAGACAGGATCAGAGGGAAGCTCCCCTGAGAGGGTCTGAGAACATGAGCGATCCGGCACAATTTGCAAGCCTGCAGGAAACATGCAGGCAGCAGAGTCCCCTGACATAGGGGGCCATGGCTGGGGAAGATCTCTTGGCCAGGTTGAAGGGGAGGGACTGTAGGGTTTGGCCCTGACAGAAGTCAGTACAAGAGTGCCAGACAGATGAGCATAGGGCCTGGAGAATTCCTGCCTCGGTGAGTGGGGTCAAGCAGAACCCCCCATGATGGAAGTCCTTGAGGGAGTGACTGACTGGTGGCAGGGCCTGGAAGGCTCCTGCCAGGGTGAAGGCATCCAACCTTTCCCATAACCGATGGCATTCCCCAAAAAATTGCAAAGTCTCTAAAGCTGCTTAGGATGGGAAAGCAGGGGGACTGGCCACACTGGGAAGCCAAGTCACCATTCAGACTGAGCAGTCTAAACTGGAACATTTCTGTGTCCTAAAGACAATGTTTGGAATTCCAGGACAGACATCCAAACTGGGACTGTCCTGGAAAAACTGGGACTGTTGGTCACCTTGTCTATAAGACAAGTCATGGCTTTCACTTATATAGCAAGGCTGGGGGATTTTTACAAGCCTAACCTTAACTTGCACATGTTCCAATAAGTCTACAATGGGCATAACAAGAGGTCATTACCAGCACACAAAAGTAATGTAACTCCTCAACCAATGTTGCCCACTGGACAGTAAATATCTCTACTCAAGTTCCATACTGCCTTAGAAGATTCATTGATAGAATGTGGACCCCTTTCCTATCCCTCTCCTTAGCAACAGGCAGGCAATCAGTGGCCTTATGACTCTTCTTCCTCCACAGTCAGTATTATGGGAATGTAATCAAACTTAGATCTCTAATGGCACAGGTGGATACCCTTCTCCTACAACCTCAGGCTGGCTGCAAAGCAGGTTACTGTTTAAACAATACATCTGAATGGCTGGCACAGGTGAAAAGCAGCTCCTACCCCCCCCCCCACCAACTCTCTATGAAAGACTGACAGAAACAGAGCAACTTTAAACACGTGGTCTGCATGGTATATTACATGCATCCATTGTTCATTCCACCTGGATCTCTGTAAAAGTGATCATCTGAAAACAGTGGTCATCACTACAAGTGCATATCAAGCAAAATGATTCTTTGCAGTTTATCTGAAGCCATTATAACTTTCTGATTTGGTTTCAAAAAGCATTGTAAGCCACTGTATATTTAACACAGTGGCAATAATAAGTTGCATCTAATATTCTGGCACACTTGTTAAAACTAAAACTTTCTTTTTCAAAGCATCTCTTGCTACCAGTGTAAGACCCTGTAACTCCAACAGATGTACTTGTGTCAGTGCCTGCATTCATGGGCATGGAATGGATTAAAATAGTCTAAGCTGTAAACAGTGCCTGCATTCAGGTACATGGGATGGATTAATATCATCTAAGCTGTAAGTAGTGCCTGCATTCAGGATCATGGGATGGATTAATATTTATTTATTTATTTATTTGCAGTTTGTTAACTGGGAAAGTCCATCTGGCCGAAAATTAGCCCGTTTTCAATGGAGGCCCAGGGAGAAAACCTCCACATACAATTATTACAAAGCTAAGTCAACAAAGTTAACAAGTATAATATAATTTATAAATGTACTAAAACACAGTAATATAGAAGACAGAATAAAAACCTTTGAGCAAGGTAATGTAAATACAAGTACAATATGTTTTTCAAAACTATTAAAATACAGCAATATAGAAGGCAGAGACATAACCTTTGAGAAGGTAGTGCAGCAAAGCTTTAAAAGTAATTAAAACAGGTGTTTTGGAGTACATAAGTGTAGTTTGGTCTGCAGGCAAATATGCACTCATAGCTTCATGAGGGAGAGGTAGGTAGAATTAAAGGAGGCGAGTAGAATAGCGAGAGGTGAAATAGGTTGAGTTATGAGAGAGGGAAAAGAAAAGGGAGAGGGGGTGGACAAGAAATGAAGGGGGGCATAGGTTTAATTTTGAGAAAGGAAAAAGAAAAGGATGGGGGAGCAGAAATGGATTAGAGGGAGTCGGGTAGGGTGAGAGCATGAGCATTCAAAGTGAGGAGAGAGATGGGAATGGAGCATGGTCTTGAAGGCGGAGTGGTTTGGGGTGATTCGTATGTGGGGGGGTGAGTTACATAGGCGAGAGAAGGATATAGTTTAAGTTGTAAATGGGTGCCTGCATTCAGGGTCATGGTATAAATTAATATAGTCCAAGCTGTAAACAGTGGCGCATTCAGGATTATGGGATGGATTAATATAGTCTAAGCACATTTGTTTGCATTCAGGGAGATTGGATGGATTAATATGGTCTAAGCTGTGAACGTTGCCAGTATTCATGGGCATGGGATAAATTAATATAGTCTAAGCTGTAAACAGTGCTGCATTCAGGGTTATGGGATAGATTAATATAGTCTAAGCACATTTGTCTGCATTCAGGGAGATCGGATGGGTTAAATGGTCTACGCTGTGAATGTTGCCTGTATTAAGGGTGATGGGAAATGATGGATTAATATCATCTAAGCTGTAAATGGTGTCTGCATTCAGGTTCATGGAATAAATTAATATAGCAACCAACAAGAACCCCAGGAAGTATGTAGCCCACAGAAGTAAAGACTTCATGTTAAACACTGCAAACTGCAAGATTTATTTACCACAGCACTACATGCACAATTCAGTTAAGCACAATTTAAAAACAATGAATGCACTTTTGTCCAAATATTTGAATAGGACTTCATCAGAACTAAAATTTCCTTACTGTTTGATCCAATAGGTAAATAAAATAAATAATAAAAGGGGATACATGATCAGCAGCAAAATCAAAACAAATCATTTAAAGAAAGACTAAACAAAAATACAAGTGCACATTAGCAATAATGTGTGCAAGTGGAAATAAAGACTGGGTATACCTAACCTCATTTCCAAAATAAGGAATATATTGTAAAAAATATAAAATAGATAATCTCTGGGATTCAATAAACTCTGTGTAGGCTTTGTGCATAGCCAACACAGAGTTTGAGTTTATGTGTTTGCGAGATGGTGTGTGGCAGTGCACAATGCATATTAATGAGTTCTGAGTGCCTAAGGTACGTTTCGCAGCTCACAACAGTAGTGCTGACTGCAAAATCTCATAAGTGAACACAGATAACAATTCCATGTAAGGAAGAGCATCTATAGTGTGCAGATATGCGTGGAATGCCACAATTATCACCAGGGGTTTTACAAATAGCTGTGATTGTGTTAGTGCAACACATCTGCATAGAGGCCAACTTAATGAAAGGACAAATAACTTGTAGTAGGTACATATTTGGCATAGATGTCACATAGAAATGTGTTAGAATGTAACACTGACAACCTCTTAGAGTGACAAATGTGGACAAAGCCATAATAATGGGGGGATTAAGGGCCAGAAATAGGGACAGATTTTTAATATTGCACTGACAAACTTAGGAAGTTGATAGAATATATAAGTCGTACATTAGCATGAACTTTCTGAAGAGCATGAAGTTTGAAACTCAAATGTCAGTCCAGTTTCTGACTGCATTCTGCAATGACATGCCAGTGATTTGCCAGGAAAAAAATGTTATGAGGAAAAGATATATGAGACAATAACTGGACATTCTGCACAGATCACGACAGGTGAGACATATGCACTCAAATGTATGTAATATTGAGTCACATCAGTCCAGAGCTCACCCCAGTGATATGGCAGAAAGCTACATGTTTGTTAAGGAAAACATCTGTACATTCTGTGAATATCTGGACAGTTGAGAGATATGAATGTAAAGTATATGGTCCAAACACAGTAGATGACAGTGTACCTAGAGTGCAGAGTATTGTGATATCCCATTCTTGGCATTCTGTACTGAAGCTGTGTTAATGATCTGTAACATGACATGGGACTGCCATGTAAAATGATCACTCAGGGGAAGTGTGTGTATTGAATAAGGACATACAAATAAATTAGAAGAATGAACACATGGAAAAAGTACAGGTGAAACTCCAGCATGTACAGCTGAGGTGTGCATGTCAATGAATGATGGTTCTAGCAGCAGCACCAAGCACATATCTGTATGGTACAGTAGGGACTGTACAGTGAAAATGTGTTGTCTGTGACTGGTGGCATAACAATGGGGAGGATGTCTGTATGTGAGATAAGTATCCTTACATGAATAATACAGAGGACATCTATCAGGGATCTGACATGCAGTTTGAGTAGGGTGGGTATTAGGAAGCTGTGCAAAACGATATGCCAGAATGAGTGTACTCTCAGCAGAGGTCTCCAGCAAGGTGGCCACAGGTAAAGGATCATGGCAAACATTACAAGAACCAACCACAATCTTGGACAATATCAGAATAATACCACCACTAATCCCATCCTTTTATGTAACATATGTGATGTTGAGTGATAACAGATGAGCCTGCACACACACACACTTGACAACTATTATGATACATCCACACTCTATGAGGGTAAACATGCACACTATCCTGGTACTGTAATGTCTGCAGGAGGTGTTAGGAGAAACACTGATATACCTGTATGTGACAGTATGGTTAATACAGGCTACTTGCCTTGTGTGCATGGCATATATCTATGGTACAATCCACACTGTCAAGAATGATATACATACCATTAATGTTGTCAAACACCTGTGTATTCAGTGTGTGCATAAGCTGAACAGGTAGCACACATGCATCTTGTGTAACAACTCTCTAAGGCTAATAACACTGCATCAATGGGCCCAGACAGTATCCCAGCATGCTGTCTAAATAGTATGAAACATATTCTATCAGGCAGTATGGAATTGCTCTTTAACTGTAGCCTCCAAACAGGCTTCATGCCTCATGAATGGAGAACAGCAACATTCATCCCTCTGCACAAAGGCAGGCTATCTACAGACCCTGGAAACTACAGACCCATAAGTCTTACTAGTCTTGTATATAAAGCCATGGAAAGAATTATCATGGAAATGATCAGTAATGATATAGTAAACCATTGGACACTGGACCCAAACCAGTTTCATTTTGTCAAGGGCAGGACATGCCTACTCAACCTGGTGGACTTCTTTGAGAAGGTCACCAAAGCAATGGATGAGGGCAAAATGGTTTGCACTACCTATCTTTACGTGGTCAAGGCATTTGACACAATACCCCACTCAAGCATTATTGACAAACTCAAGAGGTTAGGTACAAACCTGTATACCATCTGATGGATAGCCAACTGCCTCACAGACAGGACCAATGAGGTTAGAATTGGAGAGTCCACCTCTACAAAGAGGTCAGTTACAAGTGGAGTCCCTCAGGGATCTGTCTTTTGAACACTACTTTTTGGCACTTCTCTGAAATCAAGGCCAATGCCAATGGTCTCTGGCTGAATACAGATGATTGCAAATTAGGAGTTGTCATTGAATCCCACACTGACATGAATGTTCTCCAGGAAGGGCTGATACAGACAAACAACTGGTGTCAAAGTCATGGACTAAAACTAAATGATAAGAAATGTATAATAGTATCCTTCAGGAAATTATCCACCATGGTACTATCATATTGACAACAAACCCCTTAGAGCTGACCCAGTAGTTATGGACACACACAGACCATAATCTAGCCTTTGACCATCATTTGTCAACAGTAGTGAGGAAATCATTCCGTGCTGTGCAACTTATAAACAAAGGTATGGCATCTAGGTCCAAGGAGCTCATTGTTTCACTGAGGTCTGATGAATGCAGAATAATCATAACTACAATTCCCTCATTGGTATGTACCTAACCAGGCATATCCAACAATTGGAATGTCCACAGAGCTTCCTCACTAAAAGAATACAGGGCATAAGTAAAATGTTCTATGTAGACCGTCTCAAGGCCCTATCCCTGTATTCTGTCTCCTACAGGTTTTTGAGGGGAGATCTATGCGTGGCATACAGGGCATTGTCAGACCCCACTCTGATGGAAGTCCTGCATATCCACAAAAATATTACCCATTCTAAAGACTTAAACCATGCCTGTGATATAAATAGGACCTGCTGGAGAGACAGGTATGCATCCCAGAGACTACTCCGTCTCTGGAATAGGCTTCCTATCCATGTGAAGCAGAGTTCCTTCCTAACCCAATTCAAGTATAACTTCGACAATTGCATGGGGAACAAGAAATTCAACCCTGGTTTGGTACCTATGTCTCTAATGGGCACAGCCAACATGTAAATGTTTCATCTCCCAGGGCCCTGCTTGTAAATGTTTCATCTCCCAAGCCCCTGCTTACAACTTATCAAGAGTATCAGAACTTGTCAGAGTTTTGGGATGCATGGCTAGGCTTAAAAAGTGCCTTGTGGTTGTTAGCCTAGTAAACACCTAAGAACCTATTGTTCTTCATCAGCAGTCATCTGTATTCCCCAGAAAGAATATCTAGGTATGGCCAATAAGCTGTGTGACAGTGCATTGTGACAAAGGTGCAGAGAGGTACGTGAACAAGGGAGCATTGTACACAGTTATTGGTGTGATGAAGTCTGTGAACCATGAAGTTATTATGGCCTCTGATGTGCACATACTTCACATAGCCAGTACTTGTGTTACCTTCAAGGGAGTAGTCAGCACCATGACCACATGCTGGTGGATGTACCACTTACTGTCTACATCAGGACACAGGTCACATACCTATAGGTATGGTTATAGGGTGTGATGTCCACATTATACTTGGGTGGTCTGTCTGTTTCCTGATGCAACAAATCCCTCCATGTGTCTCGTCAATGCAGATGTTGTCATGGCTGTGGCAGCAGTTTCTGGTATGTGTTAATACTGTCTGAATTATACTAACATCACAGTTAGTGTTGGACACAGCATGTGTATGTTATCTGTGATGTCCATCACAGAACTAATGGGCAGGAAAGAGCCTAGCAGACACCCCTGATGTACTGACCTGATCATTGGACTTCAGATATATGTCATGATACACATTTCAACATAATGAAATGCCATGTATGTCATATACATGTCTACCCATTTGGTGATATAGCTGTTTATGGCCACATATGACAGTGTTGATTGAATACCTCAGTGTGGATTTTTATCAAATGTCTCGACCTGTTCTTCAAGTTCCACAAAATGATACTGTTGTCATCATGCATGCCCTCAATGCCCTTTCTGAGGACATCTATCAGATGTAACGGACTTGATGTAGCAGTAACAACTTGCATAGGTCTGTTGCACACACCTGGAATATTACTAGTGTACATGTAGAGGAGGTCCATGATGACATGTTGATCTACCTCACTGTTAAGGAGAGTCAGGATGTGTCTATACATGCTAGCATCTGGTGCTGTCCCCCCTACTCAAGTGGATGCATGTTGATGTACACCCTTGTATGGGAATATAAGCCATGTGGAGAGTGTGTTAAACTGTGTATTCAACCATATCAGCAAGGTGTATGTGCTGGGTCATGCCAAAGGTGATCTGTGATGTTGTCACAGCACATCGATTTCATGTGATAGGCCTGGATGAAGGTAAGACAGTGCATACTGCCTGTTGTGATCTGGCCTAGAGTTTTGACACAATCACACATGTAGGTATCCTTAAGAAAAACCCCAAGCTGGGGATTAAACATTACATCAGTTGATGGGTAACCAATTGGCTCAATGAGAAAACACACCATGTGAAAGCTGGTGAATCAACCTATACCAGTAGAACTGTCAACATTGACAAACCCCAGGGATCTGTGTTTGGCCCTTCACTGTTTGAATTGTATTTCAAAACAGTCCAGACTAAAGTATGTGGCCTTTGCCTTACCAAGTTCGCTGATTCTTGCATATTGTGTACAATCATTGAGTCCAACAATGGTGATAACATAGTACACGAGGAGCTAACGCACACAAATGAATGGTGACAAAGGCACACGATCTACAAATGAATGCAGAAATGTGTGTTTGTAACGTTGTCCATCTGAAAAGTGGAGTTCCATGTTAATCACAGCATTAACAACAGTCCTGCTATGCAGAAACCTAGTGATGGTAGGTAACACATTTAAATAGCAGTTTGAACTTTGACCATTAACTAACCACACATCCTAAGTTATGCCATAATACTGGTATCTTAGAAATAATGTTCTTTTTTACATGTACCTTACCAGAAGTATGTAGCAGCTGGAGACCACAGGGCTTTCTCAGCAAGACAGCACAGGGTCTATACCCTATGCCATGATGCATGTGGATAGATTGAAAGCCTTGTTACTGTAAACTTTATTGTATAGGATGAAGAGACTTCTGCTTGACCCTGCCCTGGTGGGAGTACTGCATATCCAAAAATGTGATATAGCTGATGACAGCAGCAATGGCTGTTGAGCAGAAGATGACAGTGTCCCACATGCTGGTGTAAAATGCTCTCTGTAATGTCAAGCAACAGCTCACACACACACACACACACACACACACACACACACACACACACACACACACACACACACACACACGTTGTGCTCCATTGTATGCTAACATGGTGTTACAAGCTTGGGAAAACGGACACATCTTTAACTCTGACTATCCCTCAAAATGGTTTTCTTACTTTCGATTTTTCGACAACATCTTTATTTTATGAAAGGAGACAAGTGACAAACCACATTTCATATATGGAAAATCTTAATAGCTTGTGTACATATTTTAAGTTCACTTCAACAGTATCTGATAATTCTATCAACTATTTAGATATTACACTTTTTAAGGATATGTTAAAAGGGGTGTTCAGTTCTAAAATATTTAGAAAACGGACATTTTCTAACAATTATTTGGATTACAAAAGCTGCCACCCTAAATTTACAAAAAGAAATATCGTTAAAGGGCAGCCTGAAAGTATTCAGAAAATTGCAAATTTTAATTTAGAAATAGATACTATCATGGACATGTTTATAAACAGAGCATATCCAAATAAATTGTTAAATTCTATTAAATTGGAAGTTCTGGTAGGATGGGGATCCAAGCATAAACCCCTGTTAGGGGAAACAAATTTAGGAGACATTATTACCAAGGGTCCAGGAAATTTCCATCATAGTGATATAATGATTATACCCTTTGGTGTAGGAAGGAAAGAGATTAGATCTATTATTTCCAGAAATTGGACTATATTTAAAGGGAACCCAGATATTTTAGCTACCCTTGGCAATGAATCTTATTTTGTTTACAAAACAGGAAAAAACTCAAATATCTCTTTGAACACTCTATGAACTTCACATTTTTACCTGACAAAGGTACAACTAATTGTGGAATGTGCAATGTCCCTATATTTTAGAGTCAAGTAGTATCATCTTGAGAGTCTTTGACTGTAAGGTAAATCTTATGAAAGGTAATTGTAACACAAATACCTTGCAGTTTGTCAGACTTGTGGAAGTTATTACGTAGGGAAGATGAAAAGAAAGTTAAAAAACAGAATATACAAACACCTGTATGCAATATTAAAAGGTAACATCAATATTTATATAAACATAGTTTCATAGGTAGGTACTAGGCTATCTGCCCGAAGGCATTTATAAGCCTAGCCAGAATGTGTTGGCTTTCGCCGCCCCCTTAGATTATTTCCCTGTGCCTCTGTCCAGCAGAGCCACTGAAGTGACCTCCGAGGTAAACTTTCTGTTTCCCATCCACTCATCAAGATTTCTTTTGAAGACGGTTAGCGAGGAGCTCTGCCTAATGTAGATTGGGATCTTGTTCCAAAGCATGGGAAGTCTCTGGGACAGGAATCTATCCCTCCAGCATGTCCTATTTATTGTTGTGGTGAGGATTAGATCCCTAGATTGTGTGGCTCATGGGAATAAGGTTTTCTTTAGGTGGAGCATGTCCATCAATTCTGGGTTGGACATGGCCTTGTATGTCAGGCAGAGATCACCTCTGAGTAGGCGGTATGCAACCGAGTACAGCTGTAATTTCTTCAGTCGAGCTGCATAGGGCATCTGTTTGAGGCCAGTGATCGTCTTGGTGAGGTACTTCTGTGGTCTTTCCAGCTGTTGCAGGTGTCTTGTAAGGTACATCCCAAATGGGGCGGGGCATTGTACTCTATGATGGGTCTGATGAGTGATGAGTAGAGGGGCACAATGACCTCTTTTGATCTGGATGCGAACCCTTTTGTGATTAGGTGGGCCAAGTAGAAGGATTTTCTAACCACTTTGGCAATGTGATTATCAAAGGTGAGATTACTATCTACTTGGGTCCCCAGATCCCTTATTACATCTTCCGTATTTAGGGGACTACCACCTATGTGGTAGTTTGTGGGTAATTTATTTTTTCCAAAGGGGATGACTATGCACTTTTTGGCATTTAGCTTGAGGCCATGATTTTGACACCAGGTATCCGTCTCCATGAGACCCTTTTGGAGGATGTCTGTGTCAGCTGGAGAGTCAATTATAGCCCCTAGTTTGTAGTCGTCTGTGAACTTGGTAAACCATAGTCCTCCTGTGCTTGGCTGTACCTCTGAGAAGTATATGCCGAGCAGGAGGGCTCCTAGGACTGAGCCCTGGGGAACTCCACTTGTAACCGATTTAGAGTCTGACCTAGCTCCCGCAACTCTCACCATGTGGGTTCTGTCTGTGAGTCAGTTGGCAACCCATTTTGTGATGTAGGGGTTTATGTTCAGGCTGGTGAGCTTGTCTATAATACCAGAATGGGGAATGGTGCCAAAGGCCTTTGCGAGGTCTAGGTAGGCTGTGTGTACCACCTTTCCCTCATCTATAGCCTTGGTAACTGTCTCAAAGAGTCCACCAGGTTTAGGAGGCATGATCTGCCCTTAACAAAGCCGAACTGGGTAGGGTCCAGTGTTTGGAAGTATCCAATGTCTCTGTTAATAAGTTCCATGATGATGTGCTCAATAGCCTTGCAGACCAAGCTAGTCAGGCTTATAGGGCGATAGTTCCCGGTGTCTGTTGTGGCTCCACCTTTGTGGAACAGAATAACTGCTGTTGTGTACCACTCTATCGGTACGTAGCCTGTGGAGAGGCTGAGTTTGAACAGTGTGTTTAGGTGAGGGGTTAGTTTGTCTTTGAGCTCATGTAGGACTCAGCCTGGGACACCGTCCGGTCCCACTGATGCTGTGTTTTTGGCTTTGGAGAGGGCTGTTTTAACCTGAGTCTCTGTGATTTCAGGGACTCTACATTCTTCTGGTATTGTTATGGGCCCTCTTGGGGGTGAGAGGGGGGTGAAGTTTGCGCTGAACCTGTCTGCTAGGATATTGGCGATATCTGTCAGTTCAGTGTATTTTGTGCCATTCTGCACTAACTCCGAGCAGATCTGAGCATTGCCACTTAGATTCTTGACATAGCTAAAGAATGCCTTGTGGTTATCTTTGGAGTCCTTGGCAATTTTTCTTTCAAAGCTCGCCTTGGATGATTTTATGAGGGATCGTAGTTTCATGCTGATACTGATCAGGGATGTCTTCCCTTCTTGGGATTTTACTCTTTTCTGTACTAGTTTCCTCCTATTGTATAGCTTGTTTATGGCAGGAGTCCACCAGACTGGTTTCCTTTTCTTGGAGGAGTGAGTCTTGGTTTTGCTTGGGATGGCATGATCCATGCATTCTTGTAGGTGCCAGTAGAATGCATTAGAAAAGAATTTTGCAGCTTGGACAGCGTTATCCTTCATGGGGGCTTTGAAACTTTCCACCTACATACATTACAATGTCAAGAATTTACAAAATTTAAATTTGGTATTTTGGAACAGGTACCCATCAACTTTTAAGAGGAGGGTGGTGGGAACTTATTTAGAGCCCAGAGAATTTTATTGGATTATAAAATTGTGCTCTAACAGAGCACCTGGTATTAATGAAAACACTTCTTTGGTTCCAGTTTTAAAGAAGAGAGCATTAGAATTATCTTGATGTTTTTATTCATATTTTCATTTTTTTTGCTATTGATTGTATGCATTCAGGTTATTGCTTTTCTAATGTGATGTAATTATCCAATTAGAAGCAGGTTGTTAGTATTTAAATATGAGGCTAATTGTTTTTAGTTTATTCTGATGAAGTATCTCCATAGTTTGAGAGAACAAAAGCGCTTAATCTTCATTTTATTGTATCAATAAATACTTTGTTTTTGAAGGATATACATTTTTTGTCGGTGGTCTCACTGAAGTGCTTGCTTTTTATTTTTACAAGTTTACTTTTCTGGCAATTATTACCCGCGTTTTGTTTTATACTGTAGTTTATGTACCTCACTAATTTTGCATATTATGAAAAAAGTTGCCACTACCTGTATTCCTATGAACTTGTAACATGCATGCATTTTTTATTATATTTTGCTATATTTTTGTTATATCTTGTTTGTTTTTAAACTACTTGTACTTTAACTAATGTGTGCTGTAATGGAGCTTTTCTCCCTGGGTCTCCACTGAAAACGGGTTTCCAACCCATTCAGACACTACCTGGTTAACAAATGTAAATAAAATAAAAATAAATATATACATTTCTATAGAGCAAGGAGCAGTGGGTTTGCGTGATGGTTAGCAAAGTGTATACGCATGCGAGATAGACCTGTTTGTGCTTTGCTAAGCACTGTGCAAATGCGAGCAGCATTGCTAAAGTCTGATAGTATTGAGTCTGTGGAATACACCTGCTACTTAACTGACTCTGTGACAGTAGGTGTTAGTGCAGTGATATGTTCCTTTTTTGGACCTGATGGTACTGGGTTAGAATACAGCTGTAGCTAATACTTTTTATTATTTTTGCTTTACCGTTGTTGCACAATGTTCACCATTGTGCAATAATGTGTTAAAGAAATGGGGAAGAAAAGACAGTGGTGAAATGGGGATGAAAAAGTATGACAGTTAGTACTGAGTCTCTGGAATACACCTGCTACATAACTGACTCTGTGGCAGCACATGTTAATTCAGTTAATGAGTAATACATTCCTTTTTGGTGCCAGATGGTACTGAGTTCAAATACAACTGAATCTAACACTTTTAAGTACTTGTGTATTACTGTTGCTGCGCTTTGGTGTGTGATGCACACTGTTGCACAATAATGCATGAAAGAAATGAAATGTGGACGATAGAACAGTGGTGAAATGGGAAGCAAGCAGAGAGAAGAACAAAGGGAAACCAATACAGGAATGTGCAGGAGGGAGGTAGAAAAGAACCATAACTGTCCATTTATTCAACAGTAAAAACTGATAATATATGCAGAATATTAGCTGAATTTGGACTGTCCCCTCCAGAGAGTGGGGTAATCACAGCGCAATCATGTTGCATAACCAATTGAACTGAATCAAGAGTGTCAAGAAAGTGTGTGAAATGAAGAACTATGCATGGGATGATTTTTTCTGTGGGACAAGTGCCCATTTTTCTTTTTTTGTTTTGTTTTTTTTTTCTATTTGGAGACAGGAATGCTGGGGAAGGGACATAGGTATGTCTGGGTCTGGTAAGTTTGGGAGGTGAGGCAGCAGTTACAGATAGACAAGAAAAACAAGACAAGACACAGGGATGATGATGGGCACAAGAGATCAGTGGACACCATGGATGGAATGAGGGTGGGGGAATCCAGGACCCGTGGACATTAAGCTGGTTGACAGTGAGAATCAAGTCCTCACCCACAAGACATCACTGTCACTTCATTCTGCCACTGGCTGGAGCACTTGATGTCTCCTCCTCCTACTCGTCCTACATAAAATGAGGGAGAGCAGTCCCTCTATCTAGCATAGGATAGGAGTGCATTAACAGTGCAGTGCACAACCCTATAGCATGGGTAACAAACTCACCACCCCTGCCACTGATCCCGGAACCACTTGCCTATCTTCCAGGGCAGAACTACCTGAGGGAGGAGGCAGTGCAGGGGCAGCAGAGGTGGTACTCCCAGGGCAGCTTCCAGATGTACTTGGAAATGGTGCCGGGTGAGTAGAGTGGAGGCAGGTGGATCCTGTGGGGCAGGCCTACCCGGCAGTGCTGTGGATAATTTCATGATGTAGTACACATGGATGATGTGGACACATTTTGATGACACACAATAAAATTAAACAACAAAAAGAAAAAAGTTAAGGGTTGGCTTGAGAGAAAAAAATAGATAAGATTAGTACCTCCATATGTAACATACAATGCATAAATACAGTTATGTGACTCTATTATCTTAATCTTTACTCTTAAGACTACACCCCCCAACAGATAACTTATTACTTTTAAGACTAGCAGCTCCTAACAGATGCACACTATACTACAGATTGCAGCAAGTACTCCTTTACATGTGTATATATTGCACATACACATGTTCCAATTATCCAGATTACAGTATAGCAGGACATGTGTGCCACTGTTGTAGAGTTTTTATTTTAAACCTTTAAGATGCACATAATTGAAGAATAAACAGTTATTGTATAGTTGGGAAGTGTGGTATTTGAACCCCACCACCTCTGAATAAAGTCTAATATAGTACTCTTGGTTTGTGCAACACACTAATGCATGCATACTCGTTTTTGCAGTATTAATATGCATGTTCAATTTGATACAACTGTATAAAATACCAAACAAGCTATCATTAACTTTTAATGCTACAATAATGCTACTCTTTTGCTGCATACATACCACATGCCTCCCCCATCCTCACTAATCTAGTGGCATGGGTCCTGACATCGCACTCCGTCTCCATGGCAGCTGTGGAAAAAAAACAGAATACCATTATGAATACCATTCTTGCCTATATTCAGCTTTTAAGCCTTACAAGTACTCTCTGTAGTTGATACTTGTACGTCTGTGGGATGTCCTCCATCCTAAATTCCTCAGTCCAAACATTAAAGGTACCCCCTCTTCCTCCATCATGTATCATTAAAGTGGCACCAACTTTGGTCTTCAGTGCGGTGGATACTGGTGGCACTGGTCACAGCCTGGGCCAAACTATCCCAAGCCTCTGAGTTATACTGGGACCCTGATTAGTCCTACTCCAGCAATCTGGCACTATACCATTTCATTAGGAGTCCAGCAAAAATTTTGGACTCCTGGGCACCCCATCTCTGAGCCCTAAATCTCACACCCTCTCCACAAATGCCTGCCATGTCTATCATGAATGAAGAGCAATGGAGACTGATGGTTTCCCACCAATTCAGTTATTCCATTTACTGGGAATGTGCACACTGTTTGAAAATGTTGTGCACCATGCACCATCATGCAATCTTAGTGCTCTGGGGTGAGCAATGGTAAGCAGTGCACAACAGTGGAAAGCAATGCAATTTCAGGGTTATTTGATGTGCATGCAGTTGTCTAAGCATGTTAGTCAAATGTCAAAGCCATGCCAGTCCAGAGAGCAGAAATATACTTATATGAACATAGTACACAGTATGCCCACAGTCATACATTTGATAAATGTGAAAATACATAGACAAATAAAGAAATAGCTGACACAATATTAGTGTAGCAGCGCTTATACATATAATTAATATTAGCTACACTGTGTTAAGTGTTTTAAGTGAGAATAATAGGAAGGGGAACAACAGTAAAAGTGTATGGAATATGCTGTATTTGAACCCAAGACCATGTGTATGGCAGTCCTACACTTACACCTGTTGCCACAACAAGTTTAAGAAAACACTTGTCTATGGTGCAGTTCATTGCTATAAACTGCAGTGTCACAACAGTAAAACAAAGGTTGCACATCCTGTACTAGAACCCAGGACCATTTGTACTCCACCACTACACTTAGCCACAGGATTAGTTACATGATCTTTCCTATTTTTCTATTTATTCTTTATTCTTAAGGTCTCACTGTTAACTGTTGCAAGGTGTCTCTTAGCAAGTGTGCACAATGCCCAATAGTATTAATTGAATGCATCTGGTTTCTGTTTCTGTTTTTGGCTGTCTGGGTCCTGTCTGCTCCTGGGCTTTGTGCACACCAGATAAACACAGCCAAACCTGGCATTCATTTTCCTCTGTTTCCAGTGTTTGCACTGAGTGGTGCAGTGCCCAAACACTGGAAAAGAAAAAAAGGAGAGAGAGAGAAAGAGAGAGAAAAGGATTCAAACCCAATACCATCTAGACCCAAAAAGGAAAGTATCAATGCAATAACATGTGCTGCCACAGAATCAGTTAAGAAGCAGGTGTGTTTCATAGAATTAACAGTAACTGTAAGACTTTAGCAGTGCGGCTTGCATTTGCGCACTGCTAAACAGTGTGCAAACAGCTGTATTTTGCATGTGTATACACTTTGCTAATCATTGCTCAATGGAAAACTACATATTATTAAGTGTTATTGATGTCTATTTCTTCTGTATGGCATGACATTACTTCTGGAAAAATTAAACAAATGAAGGCCCCATCTCCTGGTATGTCACATATTTACAATACAGCCATGTGTTGCCTCCCCTCCAAGCACTGCAACCCTGGTGTCTCAGTAATTTTTCCACACATATATCACCTACACTACAGAAAGTAATATCAAATGTGTGATATGCAATGCACATCAATCTGGTAACATGCAGAGCTACAACTATTGACCCCACAAGCCTAACAAGCCTTATCTGCAAGACTAGGGAAGGGATCAGCATGGACCTTATCCACAGCGACATAGTTGACCTTCATCACACTTGAATGAACAAATGTGTTTTTCAAGGATAGATCTTGCCTATTGAACCTTGTGGACTTCTTTGATATTGACCCTGAAGATTTGGATGAAAAGTAACAGGGCATATCACCTATGTTCAGTTATCGAAGACCTTTGATAATAACCCCCATTTATGTCTCATAGTGAAAACATCCCATTTGGGAATTAATCCATACAGTACTAGCTGGATAGGCAACTAGTTCACCAACAGAGCACACACACTCAAAGCTGAGACTGCACCTCCACTACTAGCCTACTCACTAGTGGAATACAAGGATCTGTGCTGGGCCATCAACTGTGTGGAAACTACTTTTCTGAAGTGCAGCCAGTGGTAGGTGGTCTGTGGTTTACCACATTTGCAGATGAATATTGACTGGGCATACTTATACAGATTCCCCCAATGACACTAACATATTACAGATGGTGCTGACAGAGACAAATGATTGGTGCCAAACTAACACATTGAACCTTACAGCAAACAATGGTTCATTGTCCCCTTTGGCAATGAAGTACCCCTGCTAATTCTGATATACATAGCACCCCTCTCAGCTCAGACACAGTGTTGTGTGACTTGTGAACACATGTTCATAGCAATCTACAACTTTCATCACTTTGTGTCCATAGTGGTGAGACACACATTCTGCATTGCATACATCATACATATGGGCATCAAATCCAAACCAGGGAGATCAGCTCTGTTGTACTCCACCCTTATCAGATCACTAATTGTGTACAAGGCTCCCTTCTGTTTGTGCATCACCAGACAACTGCAGCAACTGGAAAAAAATAGAGGTTTGTGACTGGGTGAATGCAGGTCCTCCAAACATTGCATACATGGAAAGACTACAAAACCTGTCACTGTACTCAGCTTCCTGCAAGCTGCTGAGAGGTGACCTATGCCTGACCTACAGAGAAGTCTCAGATCCTGTTCTACTAGAAATGCTGGGCATCTGCAAATCAAATGGTACAGGAGCAATTTGGCCCAGGGTTCTCAACCTATACTGTGATGTAAACAAAACATGCAGGGGAGACAGATTTATCCCCCAGGTACCCGCAATCCTCTGTTATAGGCTCCCACTGCATGTGAAGCAGACAGTGCTTCTCAATGATCCTGTTCAAGAGCAACCTTCACTACTGGTTGGGTGACTGTAAAGTCACCTCTGGGCTGGTACCTATGTCCCTCAGAGATAGGCCCAGTTGGTGCTGCTCACAAAATTGCTAACAGCAACCATGTAATAATGCTTACTAAGGGTACATGTGTTTTTAGAAAGCTAGGCTTCTATTGTCTCATGTATACTGACAACCATGTACTCATAAAAATTAAAAATCCAATATGTGAGACCTGCAACTATACAATGAATCTAGAATACATGCTCTCTCTCTCTCTCTCTCTCTCAAGTAATAAACCAGATATCAAACAGGTTGTCAGCACACACACTTCACCTCCTCAGCAGACCAAGTCCACAACTCATAACCCCATTAAACACAGATGTAGTCATTAGAAGCTTACCAAAAAAGCAGAGACCTCGCAAATGCAAACTTTCTGCACACATTACAGTCCCAAAGGAACCCACTATACATAAAAATAAATGTATCCATGTGTCCGCCATTAAGCCTTTAAGGCAAGACACCTGGAAACCAATGTCTTCGTCATAGGCGAATCCACAGTGAGACACACAGATGTCTCTCTCACCAGGTTGTACAAGGAAGAAGTCATGGTCAGCTACTTATCAGGTGCCAGGATCCACAAAGTCATGCACACACTCAAATCTCTCAACAGCATTCACAGTTACATCTCTGTCGTACTCCATGTTGAAGTTAATGACTTAAAATGTACTTCACTGGACTACATGAAAAGAGATATGACTGAGCTCTCAAGTTATCTTTCCCAGACAGGTAAGCCCATAGCCCTAAGCAGGATTCTAACATCATTCAGGAATATGCCTCAATACAAACAAAATAATTATTGACTTCAACAATTGGCTTCGCTACTAGTGTCAGTCCAGGAGGATCCAGTATTTGTCAGCCTAGGATGATATGTTAGACCACGCTGCTTTCCCAGGGACTGTCTTCATCTGTCACCTTTTGGTTACTGGCCAAGGTACCCCCCCCCCATAGTGGCTTTTTTAAGCAATGTCATAAGAACAAAATTCCTGTCATAACCTTGAGTTTGTCCTTTGAGGATGTTGTTATGCTGCTTAATGCTAGGAGTGTAAATCAGAAACTACATGTCAATGTATGTGCAGTCACAAAGTCTAGGTTTAGGGCCATAGAGATTACTCTGGCCATGAAAGGCTATAATGCCTTTGATGCATTCAGGCTGCAAAATGAACGTGAAAGAAAGGAGAAGGTGTATCTGACTTCAAGAAAGACTAATACACCTCAAGACTGGTTAAGCAGTATGACTCCCTAGTTTTACTCCAAGTCCAACTAACTGTAGGAAAGAAACCCCTCCACATCATTGTTAACTACATGTCCACCAACATGAACCATGAAAACCACCCTTTCTGGACCTCCTTGAGTCACTCATAATACAGCCAAACACCGTAGGCATGGGTGACTTTAACTATCCTTCCATCAACTGGGATACATATATGAGCTCAAACATGGTCAGCTAAGGTTCCTGCACTATGAAAACACAAATGCTCGAACAGTTAGTCTACAACCTCACAAGGGGATGGAATGTTCTTGACCTAGTACTCACCCACATGGGAGATCGCTGCACCACCCCATGTGTGAGACCCTCCATGTAAAGTCTGACCATAAATCAGTCACGTTCAGTGTAACAATCGTACCTGACCCCCCCATCCAAAAGGTCAACATTTTTCCAAAGCAAACTACAGCCTCATAAGCTATGGCATATATAGTTTCAAACCTCCTGCCACCACTGACAGTAAAGACTAAAAATAGGTATACAAAAATGCCATGTATAAACAGCTTTGCAAGTGTACAGACTTAGCCAAATCAGAACAGATCAAAACTTGCTCACAAAAAAGCAAGCCACCCTGATGGACAGCTAGCATAAATAGTTTATACAACATGAGAAAGAAACTGATGTCCAGGAATTAAGAGGGAACATTCCCAGCAGAAGAACACCCTCCATAGACTGAACAACAAAATAAGACATCTTGTAAAGTACTCTAAAGCTAATTATGAAACTAAATTAGCATCCATAGCTAAGGATGATCACAAGGCGTTCTTTAGCTATGTCTGTAATGCAAAAGGGAAGGCCCAGCCTTGTACTAAATTCATGGTGGACAGGACCAGTCATACCAAACCTGAAAGCATTGGCAACCTGTTAGGTTTGGCAAAAATTTCACACCCCTGTCTCCAGCAATCATACCTCAAACCATATCTGCCACCAGTTCTCTACCTATTATCTCCAAAGAAAAGGTCATAACTGCACTCACCAAAGCCAAAAACACAGCCTATATGGGACCAGACAACACCCTAGTCTGCTTACTAAATGGTGTAAAGCAAGAGTTAGTGGAACCACTGGGTACTCTCTTCAACCACAGTCTAAGTACTGGCTTTATCCCAGCAGTATGGAAACCAGCAACTGTACTCCCCTTGCACAGAGGGGGTCCCTCAACTGACCTGGGAACTATAGCCCCATAACCCTGGCCAGCCTGGTCTGTAAGGCCATGGAGAGAATCATCTTGGACCTTATCACCAAAGACATTGGTGACCTTCAAACTCTTGACCCAATCCAGTTTGGCTTTAAGGGCAGATCATACCTGTTAAACCTAGTGGAATTCTTCAAGAGTGTCACCAAAGCCCTGGATGAATGCAAATCAATACATACTGCCTGTCTCGACTTGGCCAAGGACTTTGACACAATCCCCAACTCAGGCATCCATGAGAAACTCACCCAGCTGAGGATTAACCCATACTTCATTAGATGCATGGCCAACTGGCTCACCAACATAATGCATACAGTCATACTTGGGGATTCCACCTCTACCAGCAGAGCTGTTACCAGTGGTGCTCCACAAGGGTCTGTCCTGTCCAATACATACTGCCTGTCTCGACTTGGCCAAGGACTTTGACACAATCCCCAACTCAGGCATCCATGAGAAACTCACCCAGCTGAGGATTAACCCATACTTCATTAGATGCATGGCTAACTGGCTCACCAACATAATGCATACAGTCATACTTGGGGATTCCACCTCTACCAGCAGAGCTGTTACCAGTGGTGCTCCACAAGGGTCTGTCCTGGGCCTGCTACTGTTTGGAATCTATTTCACAGAAATTCAGGAGATAACAGAAGGGCTGTGGTTCACCAGGTTCACTGATAACTGTAAACTGTGTGCAGTCATTGAATCCCCAAACATTGTGAACATACTACAAAATGGGCCTACA
Organism: Protopterus annectens; assembly: GCF_019279795.1. Lineage (NCBI taxonomy): Eukaryota > Metazoa > Chordata > Ceratodontiformes > Protopteridae > Protopterus > Protopterus annectens. The sequence goes on along the minus strand of NC_056741.1, from coordinate 1,647,489,590 downwards.
TACATAAATGATTGTTGCCAAAGACACAGATTTAACACAAAAAACATGAACTATTATTCCTTTTGGCAAAGGAGAAGTACCTGCAAATTACACAATGGTGAGAGATTTGGGAATTCAGGCTGATAGCAACATCAACTTTGATCATCATGTGGCCACAGTGGTACGGAAGGCCTTTTACATTGCACATTTCATAAGTAAGGGCATAGCATCCATGACTAAGGAATTTATTAATCCACTGCACTCATCCCTCATCAGACCAGTAGTAGAGTACAATGCTCCCTTTTGAATGTACCTCACCAGACACCTGCAGCAGCTGGACAGCTATAAGAGGTTTCTCACCAATAAAATACAGGGACTTCAACACATGACCTACATGGCCATACTGAAGGCCCTGTGACTGTGCTCTGTATGACATAGACTGCTGAGAGGCAACTTGCACCTGGCTTACAGAGCACTCTCAAACCCTGCCTTAATGGAAATGTTGCACCTCAACAAATCAAATGGAATAATACTCACTCACTGTAGGGACCTCATCCAAGCATGTGACATCAAAAGGACATGCTGGAGAGACAAATGTGTCTCCTGGAGATTGCCACTCCCAATTCACATGAAACTGAGCTCATCAATAAACCTATTTAAGTGTAACTTCAACAACTGGATGGGAAATTGTAAAATAATTCTGGGGGTTTCACCTTTGTCACTCTTAGGGTCAACAAGTGCTGATCATGGATTCACAAATATGGACTACATATCTTGGTCTATAAGGGAACAATGATACAACTTCACTAGGCTTGAAATGGCTCTAGGGACATTAGCTTAGTAATCTCCTATGAACCTAGGGGCATTATGCTAATAGCCTTGTATGAACCTATGCAGGCCTGTCAACATCTTGTTTTACACATGTCCTGTTGATGTCATGTGCTATAAGCTCAGCTGCAGTCTTGCAAAAGTCAGACTTGTGCCATGGTACTTGCATTAAGTACTGTGTTCTGTAGTCTGTGTACTTAGGTAGGGGTTCTATTCTCACTGCAGTCAACTGTGTGCGTGTGTGTGTGTGTGTGTGTGTGTGTGTGTGTGTGTGTGTGTGTGTGTGTGTGTGTGTGTGTGTGTGTGTGTGTGTGTGTGTATGCTCTTGCTTGACATTACAGATCCCCATTTGCAGCAGTATGTGGGACACTGGTATTGCCATATTCACAACAGATACTGCTGATGTCATTAGCTACATCAGATGTTTGGATATGCAGTCATCCCACCAGGACATGGCCAGACACTGGCCTGGAGGCAAGGCAGATGTCACCTCATCCTATACAAGACAGAGTATAGTGACATGGCTTTTAATCTAAACCCATTACCTTAATATGTGACACCAGAGACTAATTTGACTTATATGTGTCCATTAGTAAGTAGTAGGCCCCAGGCATCAAATATTCACACAGTCATGCCTCTCAAAAGTATTGATGATCACTGAATGCCCTCAGTTTAACACCATATGTTTGTACTGGAAAATTATTAGAGAGAGAAGTTAGAAAGTAATGATACTCATTGCAGTTTCTGACTTCACAACCCTCACAAGATCAAACAGGCAGGAGGCAAAACAAGTAACAAGAGCAACAAATCATTGTTTGTGCCATAGCAGTAACTTACCTTTGCTCTTCTCCCAAAAGAACATTCCATTCTGTTTGTGCCATAATAGTAACTCACCTTTGCTAACCCCAAAAAGAACACTCTATGTTTGTTTGTGCCATAACAGTAACTCACCTTTGCTCCCCCCCAAAAGAGCATTATATGCTTATCTGTGCCATCCAACCTGCCCTTCATGTGTTGGTAACTGCATATCATATTATTCCCAGTTAATATCATCACACATTTTAAGGCCAATGGTATAGAATGGCTTACACACTGCATGTGTCAGAGTACTGGTCAGATAACTGATGACTGACCAAGTATATTTGCGAGCAATAATCATAGCAGGTTGTTTGATCACTAAGTGCACAACGTCCAAATATAATAAATTTAATAAATGTACAAATAATTTATGGTATGGTATCAATGTACATTCTGTTGCAGTTGGTTGTGTGAAGAATGACAAACAGCAAAGCTGTTTGTGTGACAAAGAAGGATAAGGCACCCATCCTATTTTCTGAAGGTGCATTGGAGTGAGAATTTAAATCCAGACCTATGTAGAAATATCCCAAGTGTACTAATATTTTCTACTGTGTATTTCATAGATTGCTTTTCCTCATTTCAAGTATTTCTCCTTTTTTACTGGAAAAGTAGACCACCCAGAAAGTAGACAGCTAAAAATAGAAGATGGATACATTCAGTCAATGCTATTGCCTGTGGTAGCAGGTATAAGTGTAGGGCTGGAATACAGATGGTCCTGGGTTCTACTACAGCATGTGCAACTTTTGTTTTACTGTTGTGACTTTGCAGTTTATAGCAATGAACTGAAACATGAATAGCTGTTATTTCAACTCTTGTGGCAACAGGTGTTGGTGGAGGACTGTCATGCACATGGTCCTGGGTTCCAATACAGCATATGCTATACACTTTTACTGTTGTTCCACTTCCCATTATATCAGTCTCACTTATAACACTTGATATAGTGTAGCTGATATTAATTATATATATATGAGGGCTAATATTGTGTCAGTTATTTCTTTCTTTATTGTTCTATGTATTATCACATTTATTATCAAATATATGACTGTGGATATACTGTGTACTATATTCCTGGTCTCTGGACTGCCATTACCTTCACATTTGTCAAACACATATACACAACTCCCTGTACATCAAATAACTTTGAAATTGCATTGCTTGCCACTGTCGGGCACCGATTACAATTACACACCTCAGAGTACTCTGTGAGATGATGTGTGGTGCACAACATTTTCAAAGTGTGTGTACATTCCCAGTAAAAGCAATAACTGGAATTGGTGGGAAACCATCATTCTCCATTGCTCTTGATCCATGATAGACATGGTAGTCATTCAAGGAGAGGGTGTGAGATTTAGCACTCGATGGTGTGTCAAGCAGTCAAAGATTTTTGTTGGACTCCTAGTGAAATACCACATTCCAAGGTTTCTGCAGGGGGGATGATTCTGGGTCCCAGTACAAGTCAGAGGCTTGGAATAGTTTGGCCCAAGATGTGACCAGGGCCACCAGTATCCCCTGCACTGGTGAGCTATGTAGGTAACACTACAATGACTTCTGGAGGAGGAAGAGGGGTACCCTTGATACATGGATGGAGGAATTTAGGACAGAGGTTGGGATCCATGCTACTAGACTGAAGAGGATGAGGGAGGCATGTGGCATGTATGCAGCAAAAAATTTGTGTTATTGTAGCATAAGAAGTTAAAGATAGCTTTTTTGGTATTTTATACAGTGGTATCAAATTGAGCATGCATATCTCAAATGTAAATGCAAGTATGCATGCATTAGTCTGTAGCACAATCAAAGATAGTAAAATTTAAAAAAAAATCAAAAAAATCACTGCACCAGTAAGCAATAAGGAGCACTTGCTAGTCCAACACTAGTGGAAAAGACAATATTCAAGCTGGGGAGCAGTGAAAATGACCAACAAACTTTTTATAACAGTGAAAACAACTGACAAACGTTTTACAGCAGTGAAAATAATCAACAAACTTTTTATAGTGAAAATAACCAACAAACTTTTTGTAGCAGCGAAAATACCCAACAAACTTTTTATTAGCAGTGAAAATAACCAACAAACTTTTTATAGCAATCAAAGATAGTTTGTTTGGTATTTTATACATGCATATTCCAACTTTAAAAGCAAGTAGGCCTGTATTAGTCTGCAGCACAAACCAATAATACAATATTAGACTTTAGCCAGAGGTAGTGGATTCAAATACCACACTTCCCAACTATACAATAACTGTTAATTCTTCAGTTATATGTAATGCAAATGTTTCAAGTAAAAACTCGGTACTACACATGCCCTGCTGTAAACTGTAATCTGGATAATTGGAACATGCATTTTTCAATATTTGCACATGTAAAGGAGTACTTGCTGCAACCTATAGTATACTGTGCATCTGTTAGGACCTGCTAGTCTTAAAAGTAATAAGTTACCTGTTAGGTGTGGTAGTCTTGCGTAATGGTTGAGATAATAGAGTCAAATAATCATATTAATACATTGTATTTTACTAATCTTATCTTATTTATTTTCTCTCACCCCAACCTTTATCTTTTTTTTTTTGCTGTTGTGTTATTTTATTATGTGTCAGCAAAATGTGTCCATGTCATCCATGTGTACCACATCATTAAATGCTCCACAGAACAGTAGGGTAGGCCTGCCCCACAAGATCCACCTGTCCCCCACCTGCCCAGGCACTGTTGCCCAGCATATCTGGGAGATGACCTGGCAGTACCACCTCTGCTGCCCCTGCACTACCTGCCCTTTCAGGTAATCCTGCCCCAGAGGATAAGCCAGTGGTTCCCTCCAGGAGCAGTCAAACTGCCAAGGATGGTGTGTAGGGTTGTTCATGCACTGTTGATGCACTCCTACACTGGATGGAGGTGCTGCTCTCCCTCATTTTATGTAGGACCAGTAAGAGAAGGAGACATCAAGCACTCCAGCCAGTGGTGGAGTGAGATGACAGTGATGACAGTCCTGTGGATCAGGACTGAATTCTCACTGTCAACCAGCTTGACGTCAATAGGTACTGGATGCCCTACCCTCACCCCATCCATGGTGTCCACTGGCCTCTTGTGTCCATCACCATCCCTGTGTCTTGACTTGTTTTTCTTGTCTGTCTGCAATTGCTTCCTTACCTACCCAACTTACCAGATCCAGATATACCTACATCTTTTACCAAACATCCCCCAAAAAGGGGGCACCTGTCCCACAAAAAAAATTGTCCCATACATAGCTCTCCATTTCACACGTGTCATCTTGACACATTTGAGTCACTGCATTTGGTTATACAACATGATTGTGTTTACTGTTGAAGAAATGGATAGCTATGGTTCTTTCCCTCCTGCACATTCCTGTATTGCATTCCCTTTGTTCTTCCCCCTGCTCCCCCCCCCCATTTCAACACTGTCTTATCTTCCCCACTTCTTTTCTTTTCTTTAATGCATTATTGCATAATGGTGTAAAAGTATTAGATAAAACTGTATTCAAACCCAGTACCATCTGGTCCCAAAAAGGAATGCATCACTGCATTAACACCTGCTGCCACAGAGTCAGTTAGGCAGCAGGTGTATTACACAGACTCAGTACTAACTGTCAGAGTTTAGCAATGCTGCCACTGGAAGAGTTACATGACATTCCCTTATGTTACTAGTCATTCCTAAGGTCTCCCTTTTGCCCATCCTGCAACAAAATGCAAGCAAGATAAGCATATCCAAGCCTTACGTTATTCTTTCATTGCCCATGATTGTGCTAAGTGCAGCATTGTGCAAACAATGGTGAAAAATAATAAAATACTACTAATAAAGACTGACAGAGAAAACACAATTTGCACACAAATGAAGAGGAGGTTGGATGTTAATGAAACAGCACCTGTGAATTGTGCACTGCTTACTTGCATTTCCAACCTTGACAGACATACATGCAACACTTTGTAAGTCTAACTTGACACATCCACCTGATGTAAGCATTCACAGCTGCCATCCACTAAATACAAACACTGAGGGAGTGCCTGCACTATGTTAACATTCCTACATGGATCCAGTTTTTGGGATTCAGCAATTCTAATGTTGATGTTCAGATTTCATTTGCATCTTCACTATGCTGGCAGTCCTGAATCTACACCAGAAGGCATCCATGTAGCTAGGGAAACAAAGGGGGAGTCAAATTGTTTCTGTTGAACACAAAGAAGTACTGATTTTAACATGATATGCCTGTATTTTGTCAGCTGCATATTGCATATGCTAACATGTAAATATGAGTAGTTGGTTTAATATTTTTATAATTATTTTGATTAGCACACACTTTTATACTTCTGTCTGCATTACTTGCAAATGTACTGTTTATTTGGGGCTGGGGGAGCAAAGTTGCATTTATGCTATTGCACAAGAAAGGATTTATATTACTATTGTTACTCTCCTTTTGTTGCATCCAGCCTACTGCCACATGCTAAGGTCAGTTCTGTACATATCTCACACATTTTACTTTATTATTCTGTCCATGTGGACTCCTTTTAGTGGCTGTAGTGCAAAAGTTTTAGAATTCACGGGAAACACTAGCACTGAGTCTACACGGTTGCTTTATAGCTTGTTGAATAGCTCCAACATGCTGCCTTGGTTGATTAGCATGCAGTTCAGCTGCTTATGCAGTAATTAGCATGCCACAGTGTTTAGAGTTTTTGCGTGGGGTGTGAACCACTACATGGTGCTTACCGAATTTAAAACTTTCCACCCCGTATGCATATCATGCCAGTGGGAAACCACCCTCTAGGCTTTATTGAATACCACCGAATATGTATGTAGGAATGTCACAGGGCTGATTACCAAAATGATTTACATACTCCATTACATAAGAATGTTTGCAATAATAAATATGAAAACTATAGTCATACTAAAAATATTAGGTATATTCTTATAGATAAAAGAATATGTACCTAAAATCAAGAATAAAAAAATGATTTTATGCATAAAAATCAAAATCAACATTTTGTTGTTTAAAATCATAATTTTGCTGCCTTAGTTTCAAATCTGGGATAATAGATGCAGTATCATTAATACCAGGGGGCATGGGATAAATTAATATAGTCTAAGTTGTAAACCAGGCCTGTATTCTGGGGCTTGGGATGGATTAATATAGTCTAAGCTGTAAATGATGCCTGCATTCTGGGGCATGGGATAGATTAATATAGTCTAAGCTGTAAACTGTGACTGCATTCAGGGTTATGGGATGGATTAATATAGTCTAAGATGTAAACAGTGACTGCATTCAGGGTTTTGGGATGAATTAATATAGTCTTAACTGTAAATGGTGCTTGCATTCAGGGTTTTGGGATGGATTAAAATAGTTTAAGATATAAATGGTGCCTGCATTTAGCGTCATGGGGTGGATTATATAGTCTAAGCTATAAACGGTGCCTGCATTCGGGGTGATGGGATGGATTAATATAGTCTAAGCTGTAAATGATGCCTGCATTCTGGGGCATGGGATAGATTAATATAGTCTAAGCTGTAAACGGTGACTGCATTCAGGGTTATGGGATGGATTTATATGGTGACTGCATTCAGGGTTATAGATGGATTAATATAGTCTTAACTGTAAATGGTGCTTGCATTCAGGGTTATGGGACGGATTAAAATAGTTTGATATAAATGGTGCCTGCATTTAGCATTATGAGTTGGATTATATAGTCTAAACTATAAATGGTGCCTGCATTCAGAGTGATGGGATAGATTAATACAGTCTAAGGTGTAAATGGTGCCTGCATTCAAGGTCATTGGATGGATTAATATAGTCTAAGATGTAAATGGTGCCTGCATTCAAGGTAATTGGGATGGATTAATATAGCCAAGATGTAAATGGTGCTCTCTACCAGATTTTTTAATACTAGACTGAAATGCTTCTTTGAGAAGATAATCTTTTATATTTAAGACAGTCTTTTCCTTTATTCCAACCTGCGTTTGACAGATTCATGTTGAATTCATCCACCCACTTCTCTGCTATTTTAAGAAAGGCTATAGTTGTGTTAAAATAGAAACTTTAAATGTGTTTTTAATGAGACAGTTGTTCTGTTACATCATGGTGATGGTAGAATACTGTACTTCCTATGTACCATACACACACACACATTTCCCACATGTGCACAATCCACCTTGCATATGCGCAAATGATAAAACAACCAATGCAAACACACATTGTAGACAAATACAGAATTACAAGGCACACACACACACAATTTTATGTTCCTCCTAGTTCCATGTCACTGCTGTGTCCCCACATACCCCTATACTTTAGTATCTGTACTCTAGATTTGCCATGGTAATAATGGCATGTTGACTTGAAGTTCATTCAAATTATAGTCTCACTTTTCACACTCCTTCTGTCATGGCTTTATAACATGACAACTGTAGAATTACTGTAGTTATCTGCTTTAAGCAAAACCTAGACCATATAACTTAATATAAACTCAAAGGTACCTACAACTAGGGCCAATGTACTAGAAGTTATTGAAGAAGAAAATACCTTTATGTTTTATTATCATCTTTTTCATGTTTTAAAACAAATCTATGTTGTCTTTTATATGAAGGGCATCCTCTTTCACTTATTTGTGCTGATCTGAAAAAAATCAAGAACACTTTTATTTCAGGTATTGCTGTTTGTTGGTAAGGTAGTCTGTCTGGACAAGCCCCTGATATTGAAAGGATTAGGAATCTTTTACGTCTTTGTCAACATTTTAACATCTGAAATACCCATGAGAACTAATCGGGTAAAATTTTTGTTTCAGCCATATCCATGCCAAACTGGGATGAAGTTCTAACTAGTACCTATATGACATAGGTTCAACTATAAACCTGAACACAAAAGGAGCTAATGAAGAGGCTATCTTTACTCACCCTCTTGCTATATGTTCTTCCCTTTGTAAAGTTTATTCCCACCCTTTCTGTATTGCTAGCATTATCCTTGATTATACAAAGAGTCGATAAGATCATGAGATTGACAATCTCCAGATAGGGGAATATTCCCTTTCCCCCAGGACTTTGCTATCTCAGAGTTAGCGTATATAATTAGCAGGGGGTGCAAGGGTGCTTGCCACCTGAAAAGCAATGTTTTAAAGTTGCATATGGCGAGCTTCTTCCTCAGATCATGCATAGTAGGTAGTCGAAGTTTGATTTTCGACATAGAGTAGTTTACCTTTAGGATGTCAACATAGGTGTTAGTCAACCAATTGAAAGGAAATCAAATGACATTTTACCCCTGTTAACCTTAAACTTGGTTGTGTTGTTTCCACTGCATAGAACAGCTCATAAATGCAATAGAGTAAAATATGCAACACAATTGCCACAAAACTGGTTTTAAAACACCAGGCAAGTTTAAACCAAACAGTACATTATCAAGCAAAATCTAACCATAGACTACATTGTTTGTGTTTCTAAGAAGGGACAGTATATGAAAAGGACATAGCCAGACTTGCGGGTCTATATTTAATGATCGATTCAGTGAACATTGAATGTTCATGTCATCAAACATTCAGTTCAGTGAATGTGTTACATGAGAAAACTAACTAGTTGGCTACCATTTACCCATAACACACTCTGGACTATTTCAAACCCACCCAGGTTGGGGGCTATGCCCCCCACAACCCCTCCAACTATATATACCAACCCTGAGATCGCACTACAATTGGAAAAAGGGTATGGAAGAGGAAATTTGCCATTTTCCCCACTGTAGTGCAATCTCCGAGTTGGAATATATATGGTTAAGGGCTGTGGGTGGGGATTTGAAATAGTGTGGTGTGTGTTATGGGGAAATGCTGGCCAAGTAGTTAATTTCACTGTGTAACACATTCAATGAAGTGACCGTTCAAGGGTTTGTGTTCAATGATCGGATGTTTGCTGAATTGAACATTTGATAATTAAACACAGACCCCAAACTTGCACATATACAACATTGTGCATTTTGTTTTGTTTATTTATTTGCAGTGAAATCAAAACAAAAAAAAAAAAAAAAACTTTTGACTCATTGTTTTATATTGTGTCAAATTGCTCCCCCCTCCCCTCAGAATGCCTAGTTGACTAAATAGTTGTCTTTTGCTTAAATCTGCATTTCTGCATTCCTTTCTGCAGTTCTAATAAGGCAAAATGACATACATGGCCCACAGCTGAGCGGGGCTGCAACTAAAGTTTGGGGGAGTTGCATTCTGGAAGTTGGTCCTGGTTATAGCCCCTGCACATGTTCGGCCTTTACAGTTTATGATCGCTGTTCATTAAACTGCTTGTACTTATCTTAATATGCATTATTATTTAAGGTAATAATTTGGTACAAATCCAAACCAGCACAAATTCTACAGGTTCAGAGTAACATTTTTTTCAATATGAAGATGGTGCATGCAATTTCAAAACTAAAAGAAAGTCTTTAGTTGCTTGTTTTCAATTGCATACAATGTAATGTTTGTATTTTCTTTTAGAGTGGATAATAAAGACTGTTATATAATCTAGTTTATGCATGTTAGCAGGTTTTACACAATCAATATACAAGTACTTATTCAAAAGAAAATGCAGTATAGTAAAGTGTGCATTTTTTAGTGGAACAGAGTTTAAAAAACTAACACAAGAATTAAACTGAAAGATACATTCATTTTTGTATGTTTTCTGCTAATTTACATCCTGGTAGCATGAGTAAAATTCAAATTTTTGACTCATCTGATTTCCATAATCCTGTACACAGTTAAAGCAAACTGCTATATTCCACTATTTGTTAAAAATCTGTGTACCTGCAAATCAATGCAATGTACCATACCTCTCGACTGCCCAGAATTTTGCAGAATGTCCAGATTTCTGTTTCATATTTATTGTCTATTCCTCATAAAAGCTTGTGGGTTTTTTTGACATGTCATTGAGGACTAGAGTCACTAAACAATGACAGACTTTTGAGTTTCAGACGTTACATACTTCAGAAAAATGCATGCTAATGCAAAATCTGTTCTGGCAACTTTCCATGTTTCTAAGAGTAATACATAAAATCTGTCCTTGCTTTATGGTCTTTGTCTCCCTGTTATTTTTGGTTTTCACTCAGTTGTTTTGTCTTTGATATACTGTATGGGAAAGTGCTTAGAGTATTATAAGATCTTATCAAGGTTTTGTTCTTGGTTATATTTCAAGTCCATTTCTACATCTTCTGCAGTAAGCTGTATAATATTCCTGAATTATTATTATTTTTTGTTTTAAAAATTGTTGCAAAGTCTTTCCAAAGAGTATACCATATATGTCTAACGTGCTGAGGAGGGATGCTGGGTATATTGGGAAAAGGATGCTAAGGATGGAGCTGCCAGGTAAGAGGAAAAGAGGAAGGCCTAAGATAAGGTTTATGGATGTGGTGAGAGAGGAAATGCGGTGGTTGGTGTGAATGAGCATGATGCAGAGGACAGGAAGAAATGGAAACAGATGATCCGCTGTGGTGTCCCCTAACGAGAACAGCCGAAAAAGATGATGATGAGGGTCAAAACTATTCCATTTTATGTTACCAGTCAATTGTTAATTTCATCGTCCATTTCTCTGAGGTAACATTTCTAGCTAGATATTTCAAATTGCTGTCATAATACCCAGCATAAGGGAATTAAAGGATGGATGCTAAACAATGTAGATACATCTTGTCACATCTGTCCAGTGAATTTCCGTTGCAATCAGTTTTGTCTTTTTCATAGCTTTTTTTGGTCCATTGACCTGTTTGGGGAAATGTTTTATTCTTTCTCACTGTTGATAATTAATACATCATTCTAAAAATGAGTAGTCTAGCCAAAAAGAATGAATGCTGGTTGGCCAAGTAGAATTATTTATATTTATTCAGACTGAAATAGAAAACAGCACTGTGCATGTGTGTGTGTGTTTGCACATATGTACATCTACCTGGGAAAGAAGGTTATACACAAAAAGGAATTGTCTAATTAATCAGACATCTGCTTTCATACTCCCCAGAATCCCTTTGGCTGCTGTGAAGCTTTACAACAGTGCTGCTCTGTGCCTCTCTACACTGAAGTATTAAATGAAAGTAACGACCAGATCAGTCCTCAGCTATCTCACCAAATCACAAAACTGTAACAATCCCACAAGTTGATTTAAAACATTTAGTGAATTAAAAAATGCAACTTATGGCACAGCTACAACTCTGAGTATCTTGAAGGAGTTAAATGTTTTTTCACAGGTTTATTGGTAGTTACTGGGCTTGCAGTCTAGGAGATCTTTGAGGAGCCCAGACATAATTCACAGTTGCCTCCAAGCATTATCCTGTTAAGTGACTTGCTTAAGAATGCACAGTAGGCAAATGACAGCAGAGGGAATCCAACCCTGGACCACAGGAACTATTGGTCACAACTGCAAACTTCTGCACCAACTGTAAGACATTGCCTTCACTACTGTAATCAATGGGGAATAAGCATTATCCAGTACAGTGTGGGCTGGGAGGGTTACTTTAGAAATGTAGAAGATGTTAGCGTGAGTAGAGAATTTGAAGGTTAAAATATATAATACATTGTAAGGTTAAAATATTTCACACAGCATGCAAAACAGATCAAAAAAGCAAGTAGTAAAAGAAAAAAAATCTGAGCTGGAATAAATATAAGGTAGAATTTTAGAGCAAATCAGGAAAAAATGTATGATGACCAGAGCCCATATATATATCATGCATGCAGGGATTGAATTTAGGTTGTTAAGTCAGTGTGTGGTTAATAGTAAAGTTTGGCTAGTAGAACTGTGGATAGTGGTGGGTGGTGACTTCAGAGGAAGGGGGGCTGTATGAAGGAAATGAATGGGTGGGGCTAACTGCAGTGTTGTGGAGCTGTATTACAATGGGTCAATAGTCATCACCTGCAATTAAACAACCATTAGTCCCAGTAAGTTTCATCCACCCACTAGTTATAGCCACTTCACACACACACACTTAAACACTGACACCCATGCACACTCACACATACTATCAGACAGTGTCTCTCTCACACACACACACACACGCACACACACACAGACACACACTCACTCAGCTGCAAGCGTGGTCCTACTGGCACACTGTGAGCACATGAGTCGCTCTCTCTCACACAAACACAAACACACATACACACACACACACACACACACACACACACAAACACACACACACACACACTCACTGGTCAGTTGCAGCAGCCTGTATCACTGTAAATGCTCACCTCAGAAGTTTGACGATAATCAAATGAATGAAGAAAAACATAAATAGCTGTCACATGGGAATGCATCTTTTTAGCTCACTGCTGTCAGACTACAATGTACAATCCACTGTGAACCCTCCTCCCAACATACTTCTCATTCTCTTAGCTCAAGAATCAAGTAGGAAGCTAAAAAATAAGGTTCAAAACCTGGGACACATAGTCTTTATATACTTGACACATCATTAAAATAATAAGCTTTGCTTTAGCATGCCTTTTCTGGAGGTTACTAAGCCTGAAATTCAAATGTCTGTCATTAGTCCTTTGCCAGAAAAATAGAAATGTTACAAGGATCAAACTAAAACATGATGCAAAATTAGAGACATTCTGTTAAACTGGGGACAACTGAAAACATCTACTCCATATACGTGCATTACATACACAGGCAGAGATATTCCAATTAAATAAATGAATACATAAATTACTGCCACACAGCAATATATCTTTTCAACTCACTGCTGTCAGAATACTCTGTAACCCCCACACACAAACACATGCATGCACATATCTCTCAGATAAAAGGGGACAAAGGACCAAAACATCAGGGACAGATATCACTCTTGCGTAAGAAGAAAGTTGCTAGAGTTACAAGTTTTGCATTAACATGCTTGTTTTCTGAAGGATAAGTCTACCACCTGTCATTATTTAGTCACTACAATCTTCAGTCATTTAGCAAAAAAAAAAAAACACACACACAAATAATAAGGAACAGGTTGAGTATTAGGTAAAATCGGAGACATTTTGAAAAATCAAGGATTGTTTTGATTATCTATGCTCCCCACACATAAAACTTGTATATGTTATAGACACACAGATGTAACACAGTGCATACACTGGTATGATCATAAATGTACACTTAAAACTGTGATTGCAATCAAATGAATGAATAAATAACTACACACATGAATGGATCTTCTCATCTCACTGCTGTGAGAATGTGTTGCTAAAGCTAATGCAGCCCCCTCCATCTCCGCATACCTCTCTAAGCTCAATAATCAAGGAGAAAGATGAAAAATAATGGGTGACAAAGGACAAAAACTTGAATATATTCAAACTGTATAATGTATGGTATACATTTGTATCTGAAAGATATTGCCTTTATATACTTAGTTGCTAGATTAATAGGGTTTGCATTACTATGCTTTTTCTAAAGGATACTAAATTTAAAATTCAGTTGCTGCTATTATTTAATGACTGCAATCTTATTTTACTTGCTAGAGAAACAAAATTCTTTGCAAGGGATAGACCAAAATATGAGGCATGATGTGAAATCAGAAAAACTTCAGAGCATGCATGCCCCACCCCCTCACATACATGCACCATACCTACACACACACACACTCACTCACTCACACACTCACTCACTCACTCACTCACTCACTCACTCACTCACTCACTCACTCACTCAATTATAACATAATACTTACTTCCTACACGCTAGATAAGTGGCATTTATAGGGCTAATAAGAAAACACTTCTTCCTGCACACGTCTTTTGGCAATAATCAATTACTTCTGTCTTTCACTTTTAGTTTTAGGCTGCCTGAGGCAATAGAAATGGCTTCGCACTGATTCATACATGAGCACAGTGAGGAACTTTTTTTGTGATGTTTCTGCCTTGTGCATAATGCAGGAAAACCTGTAATAATGTATGATTGCCTTATTCCCAGTTTGGGGTAGACACAATGACAAGTAATCCAAAGTTTTATTTTTTTTAACAGTGTACCTCAGAAGGCCTCTGATCTCTCCACAGCCACAAAGTTCTGATCTTCATAATGGTAATGGTAACACTACAGGTTGCATTTTACGATAAAATATAAAAAAAGTAAAACAAAAAATGCATTTTTTTCCTTTTTTTTTAAATTGGGACTGCAGCCCAGCAGTCAGTACCATGATCTGTCCCTAACTGGAGATGAAGGTTAAAGCATGGAAGGGGTGAGAGTGGGAGAAATAAGAAAGGATGGCAGGAAAGCTAGCTACTGATAAGGATGGTAGAAAAGCTAGCTACTGATTTATTTTTTGTACCATGAAAGGAGAAATCTGAAGAAGTAAGAATAAGTAGGAAAGAAAGGATAAATAAGGTATGTCTTTTGGTCTGTATGTGGGATAGTAAATATATGATAAACATCTAGTAGGTATAAGTGTTTGCAACAGGAGGATTGCATCGTTCATATGCTTTTTGCAGGTTACTTTAAATTTTTTTACCCCTTTCCTTACATATCAAAAACAAAACAGGTTGAAACATTTTCATCATGAAAATGCAGTAGAAGTATAGGAGATATGCAAGATAAACTGGGGCATTACTTCTGATACTCAGAGTAGAGGCTGGGATTTTATGGTGATATGTATGCACAGAAGATGTTTAGTTTATTCAATTTTATTTTATTTTATTTTATTTTTATTTTACATTTGTTGACCGGGCTAGTCTAGCTGGATATATGTCTATTTTCAGTAGAGGCCCGGGGAGATAAGCTCCACTTATAAAACTTTACTGATGCTAAGTAAAAAAAACTATTAAGAACTACATTCAAATATAATAACATAATAATAATCAAGTGGTATAAAAAGTAATGGAGTGAAGAAAGTATTGTAGAACATGACAACAAGAAGTATGCAATAAACATGTACATAGAGAGGGATAATGGAAAATAGATGAAAAGAAAGTGAACTTAGTCAGGGGAGAAGTAAGTCAGATGAACAAGAAGTAATGTTAGTCAGGATTGGTACAGGGGCACAGCCATTGTGTATTGAGGTAAAGCTTGAGTTTCTTTTTAAAGAGAGATTTTGAGGGAATAGATGAGAGTTCAGAGGGAAGCAGGTTCCAATATTTTCCAACAGTGTTTGAGAAAAGAGAGTCTCCGGCCTTGTTGTTTGACTTGACAGTGTCTATAAGAAGTTTGTGTGCAGATCTCAGGGACTTTAGGTTGTGGTATGGGTGAATCAGGCTTGATAGTATAGGGGTTTTGTCAGGTTGATAAAGAATTTGATGGGCTATGCTAAGCTGGTTAGTTTTTAGTTGCTGTTGATATTCCAGCCAGCCTAGTTGTTTTAGATTAATACAGTGATGGGTTCTGTAAGGGTTTCCTGTGGCAAATCTGGCTATGTTGTGGTAGGAGTTTTCTAGTTTTGACAGATTTCTTTTTGATAATTTGGTAAAAATGGGGGAGGCATAGAGAAGGGGTGAGATAAGGTGGGAGTGGGCTATAGTTGTTCTAGATTCTGGAGTGAGGAAAGGTTTGATTCTGTAAAGAGAGCCTATTTTTTGTTAATGCTTTTTAGTGTGTTGTTAATATGGGCATTGAAGTTAAGGTTGCTGTCTATGGTAATGCCTAGTAGTTTGGTAGTTGACTCTTGTGATATAGGTGTGCCATTTGTTGATGTTATAGTAAAATCAATGAGGGGAGATTTGCTTGAAGGTGTAAAGAGGAGCAGTTTAGTTTTTTTAGGGTTGAGTAGTAGACAATGCTGGGAAAACCAGTCTTCTACAGAGTTAAATATGTGTTGTGTGAGGGAGTGAAGGTGTGATACAGATGTGGCGGAACAGATAAGCATTGAATCGTCTGCGTACTGTATGCATGTGGCTTGGGGAGCCACATGGTGTAGGTCATTGATAAATAAAGAAAATAGGAGGGGACCTAGTATAGACCCTTGTGGGACTCCAATGTTGACAGGTAGCTGGGAGGATAGAGTGGAGTTCCAGAGTACTGCTTGATGTCTGTTTTGTAAGTAGGACTTAAACCAGTTAAGAGATTGGGTATCAATTGAAGTGGATTGGAGAATGTGAATGAGTATTTGGTGGTTGACCATGTCAAAGGCTTTGGATAGATCTAAGAAAAGTGCTGAGGAGAGGGTGTTATTGTTGCGATTTTTGTTGATTGTGTCTGTAAAGGAGAGGAGGGCAGTGGTGGTACTGTGGGATGGTCTGAAACCGTGCTGGGTGTTAGAGAGTAGGTTATTATGGAGAAGGTGTTGAAGCAATTGTTTGTGTATACACCTTTCCATGATCTTAGATAAGGGTGAAACAAGGGCTATGGGGCGGTATTTAGATATTTCAGTAGAATTTCCACCCTTATGGAGTGGAATAATGTGGGAGATTTTCCAGAGTTTAGGGACATATCCTTCAGTGATGGTTCTATTGATCAGAATTGAGATTGGTAAGGCTATTGCTTTAGCTGCTAATTGCAAGTATTCTGCGGGTAATAGGTCAGCAGAGGGAGTACATGGTTTGAGTTTTTTTAGAAGGGAGAGAATGTAAGTTGTTGGGACTGGTTGGAAGTGAAAAGTAGGGGGTGGGTTTAGGTTGCTCATTGACATGTGTGCATTTTTGATGGGAAGTTGACTTGCTAAGGTTTGAATAGTTTCTATGAAGAAGGAATTAAAGGAATTTGCTGTTTGGTTGGGGTTATTTATGTCAGAGCCTTGTGGGTTGGGTGTGACAGGTTTACTTGGCTGTAGTAATTGGTTTATGGTTGCCCAGAATTTTTGGGGGTTGTTTTGGGGAGAATGTTGTGGTTTCAGGTAGTAATTTTTTTTATCATTCATTATTAATATTTTGGTCTCATTTCTTAGTTGCTTAAAGTTTTGGTAGTCTGTGGTGTTTTTAGTTAAGCGAGATTTGTTCCAGGCTTTATTCCTGAGAGTGATTTTTTATTTGGTTTCTATTGATAGCCAGGGGGCAGGTTTAGTTTTGATTCTGATGGAGCGTGTGGGGGCATGATAGTTGAGGATAGTTAGAAACTTAGCATTAAAGACATCAACAGCTTCATCTAGTGGAAGATGTTTTAAGGGTGTCCAGTTGCATGCTTCTAGTTCATTTTGAAACATCTCCACGTTGAAGTTTTTTTTGGGTCTGATTGTTCTGGTTATTATTTGGGTCAGAGGGTTGGTTTTAAGCCTGATGATGTAGGTTAGTAAGTGGTCACTTATATCATCAGGGAGTGTTCCTGTTTTATAGGTATGGGGTTGGTTGTTGGTGAATATCCAGTCTATGGTACTTTCTTTTTTGTTAACTTTATTTATTCTAGTGGGGGAGGTGATGGTCTGAGAGAATCCATAAAGGGTAATATGGCTAGTAGGTTGTTTGTTGTTACAAGATTCCCAATCGATGTTTACATCACCTAAGATGATTATCTCTTGGGGTAAGTTTAGTGATAGCCAACATAGGATCTTTTCGATAGTGGAAATGTTATTACCTGGGGGGTACATAGATGCAGATAATATAGATTGATTTGACTGGGTTTATTTCTAGTTTGGTAATAAGAAGTTCAGCATTTGAGTCCTGGGGAGGGTTTTGGTGGTATGTGGTTATTTGAAGGTTAGATTTAAATAATATGGCAATACCTCCGCCTTTTTTTGATTGTCTGCCGAGACGTAAAATGTTATAGCCAGGTGGAATGATTTCACTGTCTTTTGTTGAGGGTTTTAACCAGGTTTCTGTTAGACAAATAATATCAAAGGAGTACAACTGTAGGAGAGCATGTAGTTGAGTTGTTTTATTATTAATGCTACGTATGTTAAGGTTGGCTACTGAGAGTGAGTTTTTGGGTTGTCTAAGCAGTGGGTTAACAATGGGGTCAAGTTTACTGGTTTGATTTAAGGAGGAGTCAGTTGGGCCTGGGTTTGGGTGAATATCTCCATTCTTAAGTAGGAGGAGTAGGGTTAGGTAGGTAATTTTTGTATATTTACTATGTGGGAGGGGTATCTTTATGGGATTAGGGTATACAAGTTTGATGTGGGTAATTCTATGATATTTGGGTAATAGATAGCTAGGTATTGAAGTTATGTTGATGTGATGGTTGGGGTAGATGGAAATTAAGGAGGAAGTTTGTTTGTGTGGTGTGTTAAGGTGTGAGAGTAGTGGTTGTTCATAGGAAGTAGTAAGGTGTGCTAATAATAGAGCGAGAGTAAGAGAGAACATGATTATGGTATGTTTGAGTGCTAGGGTGGGATGTTTAAACATTGTAAAGGTAGATATTAATTATAGTTACTAGTACAAGTGTTGTGGGTGTGGTATTGTTAGAGTAGTTAAGTGGTGGTATATGTGAAAGGGTGTGGTTATGGAAAGAGGTAATGGGAGAAGAGAGAGCGGGTTGGATAGTTGTAGTTGGATTGTAATTGGAGGAACAGGAGGGGGTGTGTCTAGGTAGGTATATCTGTAGATGCACTGGGGGTGGGTGGGATTCGGGGGTAGGGTAGGGGAGCGGAGTGAGCCCGCAGGGCGAACGGAGCGGGTAGAGACAAGACAGAGAAGTTAGCAGGGAAACAATCAGTAATACAGGTAGCTAAGGTAAGAAAACCAACTGTATTTATTTATTTTACAGCTTGGTTTAAAACACTTCTGATATCCACTAAATAGAAGATTTTGAAGTTGGTAAAATGTACCTTGTGATGAGTGGATAAAAACATTATAGGAGAGAGGTATTTGTTCTATTAGCTTAGAAATACGTTATGGCTGTTGTTTTGTTCAGTTTTTTGATAGTTTTGTTTAATGACATTGTTTCCTTTAATTATTTAATGTTAGTTTAATGCTGACCATGATATTTTGTCATTTGTTTTTAATAAATGTATTACCTTGTAATGTGGTGAGTCATGAACAATTCCTCCATGATTTAGGTCATACTTGCTAATTCCTCTATGTAAACACCAGCAATAAGGGATGGCAGGTACCAGGGAAGTTTACTTGTGAATCTGTTTATGTTATATATTTAACCAAATGTTCATCCTGTTTTGCATTTTATATAGGAAAAAACTAGTAGGCAATTAAAAAAGAGGATGCATGAACATTTACATGCCATAAAAATGGGAAACATGGACAATATAACCAAAGAAAAATGAACCTTATGACAAAAATGTAAGGGTTACTATGTGGGAAAAACAAAGAGAAATTTTAAGGAGAGCATCTGTGAACACAAAGCTGTTATAAGGAAGCAGGATCACAGGAACAACTTGGCTAAACATATTATAGAGCACCCAGAACATTCTTTCCATTTTTTTTTGTATTTATGCAGGTTTTACAGGATCTTAGGGGGGCCCTTGGGAGGACATTCTTGAGGAAAGGGAGTTGAGTTGGCAGCTCAGGTTGAATGCCACTACCTCCCAGGCCTTAATGAAGGAGTGTCCATTTCTAGTATGTTAAAATTGAAATCTTATGTTATTTAAACAAGTGTTGTATTTTCATTTTTATTAATTTGTATAGGGGAGAAACCTTATGTCTCTTATATTTTTGTAGTGTTTTTAGATCATATTTGTTATAACTAGTATCCTAAGGAATGTCTTAGTAATAGTTTTTTATGGTACTGTGTCTTTTGTTTTTAACAGTGGGTTGACTGAACATGTGATTTTTTGGGAGGGGTATTTAAAGATGGTGTCTTTGTATTGCTTTTATTCTGAAGAAATACCTTGTTACGAAAGCGCTCAATCCTTGTTTATTATTTTTATATTAAAGTGTTCTGATTATTTCCATGCAACTTGTTTCCTGGTCCTATCTGCTGAATTGCTGTAAACATGGACAATGCTTTAGCAAAACGTGCTTCAGTATGTAAAAACTGCAAGAAGTATTTTTCTAAAGTTATTGATTTTGTACCTAATGATTTCAATAGGGATAGGGGGAGTGAGTTCAATTTTAAAGAATTCAAGTGGCAAATACTTTTTAATGCCTACAACACCCCATGGGTTGAATAATAATGTTAATTATAAAGTTGCATTACATGGAAGGTATAATTAAGATAAATGTAAATGAACAAATATTTTTACTGTATATAGGTATTTTTTTTAGCAGAGATGATTTCTGTGTGCTTTTGTATATGTGTATACTACTTTAATTATTGTATTCCTGTAAGGATTATTATGTTAACTGAATAATTTTTATTGGATAATTGTATGGGTATTTCACTATATATTGATATTTTTTCTTGTAGTAGGTGTTCTGATGAGCACCTTTGTTTTTGGTCGAAAGTGCTAAACTGTATGCATCTGTGGAGATAAAGCATTTAAACTCTCATGTGGTATCCCTTTGTTCAACACAGTGATGTTGCTGTTTTGTTTCTACTTTTATACCACTGTATTGAGGCAACTGAGTGTTTTTTTATATTTCTTCAGACATTAAAGATTCCCTGCAGACTACTTGTCAGATATACTGGATGAGCAAATTGGTGCAACTAAGGAAATTATGTTTTAAGCTGTTATATAGAATCAGTATTGCTTAGACATAGTAAGGTCTTGCTAAGTCTAATTATGGTGGCTGCCAAAAAGAAAACAGTTACTAGAAAATGTAACTCATAGATTAAACCAACTGTACTAGAAGTATTGAATATAGTAACAGAGATAAAACAAATAGAATTTGGATCTGTAGAAAAGGGTAGTACAAATTACATAGAAAAATGGGAATTATGGGAACAATAAATGCAGAGGAGAAATGAGGTTTAAAAGAATACAGGATATGAATGAGCTATGTAATTGTCTGACAATGACTGTATAGATTATAACAGATGTATAATATTTGCAAATAAAATTGTGTTAATATGGTTTATGATGTGTAATGTTTACAACTAAAATTATGTTCATATGGTTTGTTTTCATTTACATAAATTTATGATTGCCTATGTCATATGTGATAATTTAATAAATGTGTTTAACATTTCCAGGAATTGGAGCATTAAACCGAATTAGTGATTTAGTTACATTAAATTTGTCAGTCCTTAGAGCTTGTAAAAAATTATTTCTCTTTCCAAAAAAAAAAAAAACTGTATCATACGCAAAGACCAAATCTTGTTGGTCAACTTTTAACATAGATGTGCATCTCCAATATCTAATAACTTCTTCATATATAAGTTCTATTTTATGAGGAGTAATAAAGGCTCTGGATATAAATATTAAAATATTGATGAAAATAATTTCTAATATGAGGAATATGTAGTTTTCTTTGTTGACATTTTCTTATCCTTTAAAACAGTAGTATGATTAACTAAAGTAAAATAATCTCAATTGTTTATATGCAATGTTATATTTCCTACTAATTTATATATTGTAGATAAATGTTTCCATAAATAATTTCTTGAATCGATTTTACTTTGAAAATCAATAAATGGTGGGAATGTGTTCCTTTTTATACTGGGCATCAAATCAAATTTTAAATTAAAAAGTGCCTAATTATTTGTATAGTTAACCAGTTATATCAGTAGCCTATTTATTAATTATAAGTCAGAAGTAAGTTTTTTTTCTTCCATGTATCATTTGATAAAAAAACTAACTTTTTTAAATCCAGGATTTTGGAGAAATTTATACATTCTACAGAAAGGGCTATAGAAAATCTTTTAAAAAAACAAGCTTTCCATTCCAGATTTTTAATTATATTTAGAAACTTTATTTTTAAAATATTGTTTATACAGCATGAATCAGGTGGCATATTAATGTTTTTTAGTAATTTAAAGGTATTTCCTAAAATTTGAGTATGTTGTATAGGTATATTATTATTATTACCATTTAACCAAATAATTTCATGAAGTTTTTTTTTTTCCATTTGGCAGTATAATTAGGATTTAATCATAATGCTACAGTTTTGATGACAAGATAATTTTGTATCAGGAAATCCCACTCTACCATTCATCCAATCTCTTATATGATGACCTGATGCCAATCTAGGCTTAATTGGGAACCAAGGAAATTTTAAAACTAGACCATTAAATTATTTATTAAGCTCCATAGAAGGGGAAAAAGAAGTTGATTGACTAATGTATAATAATGGCGTTCCGAAATATATGCATGAATGGGCGGGCATCGAGCTGGCGACTCGGCACCATAAAAATCTACTTCCAATCATTAGCGGACCGAAGTTCTGCTGTGGCGACCCCTAACTGAGAAAAGCCGAAAGACAAACAACAACAACTTTTGCTAAGCTAATCATCTTAATGTTAATTTACCTTCCATAGGAAAATATTTTATTGCATTTGTTTATTAAAAACTTGGACTCCAAAAATTTTCTTATAATTAATCAGTTATTTTATTATAATTTTGTTACAATGTAATCCCCAAGTATATAATTTGCTTTTTATTTCAATTAAATTCATTAAAAGTTTTGTTGATTCATTTGATTCTTTATTAATTAATTAATAGAATATCTGTTTTACTGTTACAAAATCTTAATCCTGATACAGATTTAAAAAAAAGATTTAATCAAATGAGCAAGAGATATATCAGCATTACCAATTATCAATAGAATACTATCTGCAAAAAGCAGGACTTTAGAACAGTATAATCATATATATTAACCTCTTTATATAAGTTTTACCTTTTAAAATTAGCAAAGCATTCAGTCACCAAAGCAAATATGGGAGCAAACAGGCAACCTTGTTTAGTACCTTTGCAAATTTTAATTGGTTTAGATACAAATGAGCCTAATTTAATAAAATCAAACTACAAACAAACTACTAAAAAACAACAAAAAATAGGCAGGCGGTAATAATTCTTAAACTTTTATGGTTAGCGCTTTTGTCAAGTATTCTTAAACTCAGCTTCATCAGATACGTTTTAAAAGAATGGTAGCCATATTTAAAACCAGATTCATAGTCACATGTTCAGTCACCTCACATGACAATATGTCACCTGATACAATTCTCATTTCTATAACACATGTACCTAAAAATTGTATAAACAATTGTGTAAAAAATATATATGCACTTTCCTATTGACTTAATACTCAAATTCATATGTACATATACAAGTAATACATAAATATACATGAAAAAGCCAGCTAAAACATCCAAAAAACAATATTTGTTATTGTGTACATTAAAATTGTTACATGTCACTAATCTACCTGAATAAATTTCAGTTGAATGTCATAAATGCATTTACTTGTGTATAAGGGGGGGGGGAATTTGTGTGTATACAACAAGCACAAAGAGTGCCCCAAATTATATGTCTATTCATATGAGTATTAGCCTTGTGTTAATGTTTTAAACTCCTCAGTTTTAAGACACATGCCAAAGAGCATACGTCGTTCAACCCTGGTGTCACATAGGCCCTAGTTCTAAGCTGCCAAATCAGCTCCTTCTCCTCATATTTTAAGCCTAATTTTTTTGTTGTTTCCTAATTTAATAAAGGCAGGGGAATTCTGATAAAAGATAATAAATTGAATGAATGTATCTGAAAAAATACACATTTGCAGTACAGAAGATACATACAAATTGTATATTATAATTATGGGAAGGGTTTTAAGAGACTGTGCTACTCAGCTGTCCCCATACTAACAGATATATTCAACACATCCCTGCAACTAGCCATTGTACCCAGTTGCTTCAAAAATATGACAATCATTCTCTTACCCAAGAAATCCCAACCGAGAAGCCTAAATGATTACTGGCAAGTTGCTCTTACATCAACAGTAATGAAGTGTTTTGAGCGGTTGATCAGGAACCATATCTCTTCGAGTCTACCAGCAACACTGAACACATTACAGTTTGCTTATAGATCTAATCACTGCATGGCTGGTGCAATAGCTATAGCACTTCATGAATCCTTGGGATATCTAGAGAACAAGAACTGCTATTTCAGAATGCTGTTCATCGATTGCAGTTCTGTCTTTAACACTGTAACCCCTCCCCCCCAGAATCTGATATCAAAGTTGACCTAGGTGGGCATCAACATCCCCTATGTAACTGGATACTGGACTTTCTTATCAACAAACCCTAAAAAGTATGTGTGGGAAATAGTTCAATGAGTATTACATTGAGCACGGGTGTCCTCTGCTGTTCACCTTGTTGATGCAGAACTGCATGGCCAAGCATGAATCCAACAAAATCATCAAGTTTGCAGATGATACCACTATCACAGGTCTTGTCAGAAATGGTGAGGAAACAGCCTATAGGGATGAAGTATAGCATCAGATACGTTGGTGCGGCAACAACAATCTGGCCTTAAAAGTAAGCAAGACGAAAGAATTAACAGAAGACTTCAGGAGGATTCAGGAGATACATCAACCTCTGGAAATTAAAGGGGTGGCAGTGGAAAAAGTCAAAAACACCAAGTTCCTGGGGGTGCACATCTCAGATGACCTATCCTGATTGACTCATATTAGCCACACAGTGAAGAAGGCAAAACAACGTCTGCACTTCCTACAAAAACTGAGGGAGGCAAACACATCTCAGTCCATCCTCAAAGCCTTCTACAGGGGGACCATCAAGAGCATCCTCTCAAATAACATCATAGTTTGGGATGGTAACTGCAAATCCTCTGACTGCAAGGCTCTCTCCTGTGGGTAGTGAGAACAGAGGCCAGGTGGTATCGCACCTTACACTGCAAAACATCTAGACTGAACAGGAACGTCTTCCCTCTATCCATAAGGCTGCTGAACGTGAATGCCAGGCATGACAGCAAATAATCTGGTCAATATGCCACTTGCTGGGAAGTGTCATCTATAGTAATCACTCTGGCTAATTGCTTCATTAACTGGTACAGTTAGCCTGATCTATTATGCTATTTACTTCCTGAATGTGCAATAGTCAGGAGTGAGTCACAACTCCACATATATGCAATATGAACATCTGAATATATCATACTACAGCTGATTAAGTGCATTATCTAAGTAATCACAATGTAAAGTCATAGCCTTTGAAATACCTACTAGAATAATATTGCCTAATATCTTCCTGTCCAATTGTGGTAATTTATTGTGTTGTTAATATTTTAAGTATTACTGTATGTGCATTAGTCTTACTGTCACTCAAACTATGTATTCATTCTTATGTCTTGCACTGGGATCAAAGCAACGTAATTTCGTTCAGCTTGCACTGCTGTGTATATCTGTTCGACAATAAAGTTTACTTTGACTAAAAACAAACGGAATCAAACGCTTTATTTAGATCCAAATTAAATATTGATGACTCTTTTTTCATATTAGCATAATCGATCAATGTAATTATTCTTTTAATATTTATAAATGGTTTTCTAAATGAAGAGGTGTGTGTGTGTGTGTGTGCGTGCGTGGTGTGTGCCTGCGTGTGTACTTGTTTGTTTGTGTGCATGCATGTCTTTGTAAGTGCACATTACAAAAGTTTCCTTCTTCTTTTGGACACAGACATCATGTTGATTAGATATTAAATGAGTTCTTTGGTCAACATGAAATATTAACAGTATAATGCAGGAGGTGGTCAGCAGAAACAAACATCATTGGTAGTACACTCACAATGTCCATAGGTGTGCCTTTTACCTGCTAAAGCAGCCATGAAGAAATCCATAGAGTATGCCAACATATGGCCCCCGTAGGGGTGGGTGAGCTGTAGAGATGAGACATCCTCACCAAAAGGGAGAGTTAATACAAAAGCTTAAGGATCTAGGCTGTTAATGAGCTTCTTTCTGTACCCAAAGGACAGAGTTTGATTCTTTATACCACCATATACCTCCTGTGTGACTCTAAGCAAGTCATTTAACCGAACAGTGTTCCTGAATTCCCAGTGATAAGGAAGACATCTGTCCAGTGGTGTTTATTGGGTTAAAAAAGTCTAAAAATAAACAGGCTTGTCCCTCAAGCAGTATAGCAAATATTTAAGTGTGTACTCTATGCAGTCATGAAATGGTTTTCATTATAAAAGAGTTTAATGTGAAAATTCACTCTGAATGAAATGCACAACACTGTTCACATCCCTAGCATCTATCCAGTTGTGTCATTACTTGTAGCTGTCAAGCCTCAGTTCCCAAAATGGATGAAAAATGGTCAAACTTTGGAATGAACATTAATTTTAATCAAGAAGCTCACTGTATACTTAATGTTTTTCTTACAACTTGTTGTTCTAATGGAACAGTATAACACACATTTATTTACTATGGGGTTTGCTTATAAAGCTTAACACTGATCCTGTTTGACAGGCCTTCTCAGTGTGAACTGAGGCATGTCCACTTTTATGCTCCTTTTGTCTTTGTTGCATTGCAGTATCAAACCTCACTCTATACTCTACCCTCCCACCCTGTTTGCATTCTATAAACTTCTGCCTCTTAAGAGATGAGGAATATCCATGCATCATCCTTGTCAGGATAGAGAACTGTTTAACATATGCCTTCTCTATCCTCTCCCTCTTAGCTGGGACTCTCAGTACAGAGGCTTGTGTGACTGCATGCTCCCATATAATACTCAAAGTACATGGTCACTGTAGCAGGTGCTTACGCTAATGAATCACTTCACTCTAGAGCATAGGTCTGTCCACCTGGTCTTGCTCCTGTGATACAATTCCACTAGATTCCTACCCTTAGGATGAGAGAAACAGCCATCACACTGGAGCCTGTTTTTCTATCAACAAGGTTACCCCCACCCCACCCCCAAATAGATTAGACAGAAGAGTCTGGATGAAAATACCTGTGCAATGCAGCTGAAATTTTTGGCAAAATATAATGAACTAATTTGCAAAATAAGCAACATATGGTACATATAACAATTAAACAAATAGATGCTGATGTTATGGAACACATGCAAAGTGAAAGATTTAGTGTGGAAAGTCTAACACAGGTTATATCACAGCATGAGGAACACAGATTCCTGAAAGTAAGGAGAAACAGAGGAGCAGGAGACATCTGAAGAAGAAATATCGACATGGGGAAGATAGAGATTTAATATGGTGCAATATTTATGCAAGAGAAAAGCAAAGCTAATCAGTACCAAAAAGCAACACCAAATATAATTGCAGAGAAATACAGAAAAAGGCATCTGGACATGGAAAACTCTGGTTACATCACAGTATGATCGGACAACGAGCCCCCAGTTTAAAAAAAAAATGGGTGGAATGGGAAGCATCTGATCAGTTTCCATATGAAGATACTCTGAAGCCTTCAGTAGGAAATCATTACAAATTTCAGTTGGAGTTGCACAGCAAGGGAAGAAGGAGGAAGCAGTGGCAACTCTGATGGTATCAACGTTGTGGAGTGATAGGCCAGAGAGTTCTCATATAAAAGAGCAATGCATGACACAGGATGTAGCTGAAGAGAATATATCACTGGAAGATGTTCTGAAACTTTCTGTAGAATGCTCACAGCAAATGGACAATAAAGAATATGCCCTCAGTTTAGACGAAAAATGTCTAAGGGAAGAGAATCTTGATTTAATACAGATGGATAGAGGCATTAAGACCGATGAAAGAAATGGACTACAGAAACTCAATAAGACCCAAAATGTTAGAAGTCTGATAAAATAAATGAACACAGTGATCAAGACTATTAACAGAAATTCACGTGACATAGCTGAAGTAAATAAGATACATTACTGTGCAGCTAAATTAATAACAGATAAAGTCTTACCACAAAATACAGGGCAATAAGGGAAAGGAAGGGAAGAAATCATATGCCATCATGGAAATATTGAATAGAGAAAACTATTATTGGAAACGTGTGCCACAAAGCATTACAGAGAATAATGGAGTTTATATCCCATTGGATCACCCATTACCAAGAGTTCAAAAACAAAAATAGATGAGCGAAAACTAGATATAGTAGTACATGAAAAGAAGGCAAAAGTAGCATTGATCATTGGAATCGCCACAACCAATGATTACAATGTCTTACATACAGAGAGAGACAAAATTCATAAAATACAAGGATTTGTAGGCAGAAACAAGGGCAATGTGGAAGATGGATACCCAGACAGTTCCAATAGTAATAGAAGCAGTTAATCTCCTAAAAAAATTAGTCATATTTACATATTCTACGATACATGTAATGACGTATGAATTGTAGAAGGAGTCATTACTGGACACTTTGTGGGTGCTGCAAAGAGCACTTTTGGCTAACATCAAAGACTGAAGTAATACTAATTTCACAAACTTTAATCGCACTTTGACTTAGGAATGGGGTCCATTCCCATCATGGTATTAGAAACCCAAAAGTCTTGGAGAAATTAGAACTCACTGCAGTGTCAGAAATATCTGATCAAGATACCTAAGATGGTGGTATCCCTGGAAGTCCCATAGTGCTAGGTGGTAGTTTATCAGAAGTCTCTGATGGAGGTACATAAGATGGTACTCTCCCTGGAAGTAACATTTAGTGTTAGGTGATAGCTCATCAGAAGTCTGTGATGAAGGTACATAAAATGGGTATTCTCCCTGGAAGTCCCATAAATTCCACTCATTCCACTATTGCTGTTTTCAAGTTTCCATTTCAATTTTCTGGAACTGCACCAAAGTCCCCCTTATAACTGGCAACTGATAGAAATATGAGAGACTGTTTATGCATAATAAAATATCTGTGATATTAAAGCAGTTTTATGTGTAGGGGCCTAGCATAAACCTTTCTTATCTATAAACAAATAGACCAGCTTATTTCAGCTTTCACTAATCCGCCTTGCGTATATTGCTTATACTACCCATACAGCACATTTCACACCTAGTACTCTGATCAGACATTTAGGGAAAGAGGCATCAGGATGCCGGACAGAATCCAGAGGAAAGCTATCAGAAAGATCCGTTGGATGGATGGAAAGTAATATGAACAGAGACCAGGGGAACTGGAGTCCTTCGAATCCAAGACCAGAAAAGACAGGAAGAACATGATGTTCCTGGACAGGACCATGTCAGGAAGGTGCAAAAGGTTCATCTTTAATAGGAATGATGGTGTGAAAAAGGAGGCGCATTGACAGGATTACATGCTCCGTTGATATACATAAGTACTTTATTCACAGAAAGGGCTGTACACTTATAGAATGGATTACAGAAATGGATGGTGGAAATGGAATCCACATAGAAATTCAAGTGGGTAGGGAAGAGATGGTAACAAATTAAAAAAAATAACTTTTGTAAGTGTTTATTTTATTTCAGTTTTGGAAACTTGGTAGACATGGCACTTTCAACCAAATTCTTTCAGACCCAACACAGACTGCAGATCAGGTTATTACTACAACACTAGTATATTGTGTTTCTGTATACAAACAAATGGATACCAATACCAAACGTACAATTCACATCATGACATTGTAATTATGTGTGACAAATTGGTCTAAAGTTGACTAACTGTGTAGTTTCAAATCCTGTAGTTTCTGAGCAGGATAGTGCTACACATGCCTCTCTTGTGACCACTGGTTTAACCCCAATTTAACAGCTAATGCTTACAACTATAGCTATTCAAGCTAGTCAGAAATTCAGGAAAGTACACACTACAGTGACAAGTACCACATTCATTACCACTACCTTTCTCTTTAGGATATCAATAACAAGTGCTGATAACCTTGACCAAACAGAAAGTGGAATATCCCCCCCCCTATCTGTTTCTGTTTGTGTGGCAATATTGCCTGTGAAGGTAAGCAGACTTTCTGATTATTTAGTGTCATTATTTAATGCTTTCATAAGCAGGTAAATGAAATAGTCCTAATGGGCCATTTTCTGCTTATGACCTCAAACAAGTAATGGAAGCAGTCGAAAAAGTTACAGTTTAAAGTTATGCTTATTATTAATTTGATAAGTTTGCATTGGCTAATCATCTGAAATAAACATTGCTGAAGATGTAAAACACATTAATATCATATTTTTGTGAAAACTTTAATAACCAGCATCATTTTAAGTAGTCCGATAAAGGTTTGTTACATTACTTGAGATTCTTAGAGGCATGAATGGAAGAAGGTGGAATCTGTAATCTAGGATCAAACACAGAGACAGTATAAACACTTGTGAAATATTTGCTTTAAGGCCCAGAAAGGATAAGAGAATTAAAAGAAGTACAGACAGAGGTCTCTGATGTTTTACTGAACAGCAGTAAATGTGCATGGCAGGGGAACATTTTAAAACTTCAAAACGATTATATCATGCTGTAAAAGAATACATATCTTAAGAAGGGCATTGCTTCTGTGATCCATAACTGATGTTGTCTGCCTTAAGACGCCTGAAAAATACACTTCAGTAAAGTCTGTAATCCATTTTGCATTGTTGTATAATTGCCATTAACAGTAAGTCCATACTTTGCAGTCTGAAATACTCTCTTGTCAAGACTGCATACTTGAAAAGAGATTTTGGAAAATAACCAATCTATAAGATAGGAGAGAAATACCCACTATATGACGGTGGTGCAGCAGTAGCATTGTCGCCTCACAGCAAGAGGTTCTCCCGTTTGATTCTCGGCTGGAGCACCTTCTGTGTGGAGTCTGCATGTCCTCCCCGCGGTCAAATGGCATTCGAAAGACATGCATGAATGGACGTGCCTTCATTGAAGGTTGGGTGTCCTGGCATCTCGGCACCGTAAAAATCTACTGCCAATCATTAGCGGACCAGAGTTTTCGGGAAAAGCCGAAAGAAGAAGAACTTGCAGACTGTTTCAATATTAAGTTGGCTACTTAATTAAAGTTGCATTCCTTTTAGTGGGAATACAGGTAAGCTTGGCTTTAAAGCCAAATAAAACTGATACAATTTCATTAGCAATGAATTAAAGATTTCTATTCTGATAAAGTAGTTTGTAGGATGATGTAGCAATGCATAGAGTTCTCAGCTGGCATGAGAAAGAGAGACTGCACCCTTTTGAAAAGACTGCATCAAGGTACCTTCCATTCATCTGTCATAGTTAACAGACAGCTATTGGTAAGAAAATATGCAAACAGCATGCATTATATTTTTAAGGTGACTAATAACAGTATAAACATGCAATACTCATGTTTATGACTAGCATGCCTGTCCCAGTTACCAGCTATCTTTGTATTGTCCTCAAGTACTGCTGGCATAGTCCCACTAGGCAGCAAAAGTAAGACTAAGGCCCATTTACATGCATTTGTGAGCTAACCGATTTAATTATCTGTTTATCCATCTATGTATCTATCTACCTATTTATTTATGTACGTAAATAAACTGGCCTATGGACTCTTTTCAGACATATCTTGATCTACAACTCAGGCAATACAGTAGCATTACAAGTTAGAATTCTCAGAATTACTTAAATTACTTTTTTACTACAGGCACACGACAGATGGGCACTGTAATGTAGCCAGATATATTTAAAGAAATATGTAGAAAGCAGTACAGCACAGGGTAGTTCAAGTACAGCACTCATTAAAGAAGTATTAAGCAGTTTTCTGGCTAGGCTAAACCATTGCATTTATCCATAGGTCAAACAGGTATTTATTAGACATCCGTAGGAACATTGTATTAGGACTCTCTTCTTGGGAGGCATAAGTTAGGTTAAATTGAAGAAATAAAAAAGAAATAAATGAGGAAGAGAAGCCAGAAAAGCAAGGTATACAAAATACTTCAGTAAAAAAACTTTTGGCAGTGTTGCGCATTTCATAAAGTACATCAGTGAGTGAATCATCAGTGAAAACCAGGATCCAAGGCTAACCTATAATTCTGAAAGATCTGTAATGGCAGGTATTGGCCAGGGGCTTGAAATGTTTTCCTTTAAATAGCATTTGATCATCTGTATGCAATTTCTACATGCAGAGAACCATGTGTCAATGGTCAAGAAAAAAGTGTTCTATTAAGATGTACCAGGAGTGACAGTGAAGTAGCATTACTCAGTTGTAATACCAAATGCATATTTACTTGCATAACTTTTGATTTTTCTTGTAAATAAAGTGAAATAACTATAGCAATTAAGCTATTTTTCAGAAAGGTCTCAACAAGTTGCTCTAAAGGCAGCTGGGGTCAATGTGGTTTACCAAGTAAGAAAAAGTAACCTGTGTATATGTGAAAGGGGAATTAATCTGCATATGTCATTCATAGTTGTATATAGACAGCACTCATTAAGGCATGGCCCACAATTTAATAGCAGAAGTGTATTTTATAAATCTGATTTTAACAGGTTCTTACCTACAGAAGCTCTAGCCTCAGGTGTAAGAACTCAAATTTCAGCTGCATGCATCTTTTATCACCCAATTTGTATTTTTTTTAAATCCCAAAAGTATGCATCTGCACATCTGATCTCAGAAGTTCCTCAAACTGAAGAGCAACTGAAAAGTTTTTTTCCCTAAACTGTAAAAAGCACATTGCTACAGTTTAACCATGAATGCACTATCAGCATTATTTTCTGAAGCCAAGATTTCTGTAAAATAGTGTGTATATGTTGTTCCTTTAAGAAGCATTTCAATGTTGGCACATGCATATAAATATTCAGCACATGCTTGCTTCAGGGCCATTTTGTGAGCACACCCAGAGAGTGAGCGTGTATGAATATAATAGCTAATTTGTTTATAAGTCTATCTAAGCTAAAGTTATTGATCCTCAATCCTGATGTGTTTGCACATAATAAAGCTGCTTGAACACAACCCACAAAGACTTGTCTATTTTATCCTGACTAGATGAGTGACATGGTGTTAGAACATGGATTCCAGAGACTGCTTTCCAGAGCTATGAGGTGCAGAGTTAACAGTGAAGGTAAATTAAGAGAAACAAGCATGAAAAAGAGCCAGAAATGAACCAAATGTAATGAAAACTTGCACGAGCAATTTATTTTATAAAAAAGGTAAAACATAGAATTACAAGAGCATAAACCACATTATTAAACACGTGAGAAGCACACAAGATTTATTAATTATAGGAAATGTTTAAAATTAAGATATTTCATAAAACAATTATCAGAAAAGCACATAAGGAGTTTGAAATTACCTCTGAATTGCAAAACAAGCTTGTTTAAAGCAAAAGGGTATGTTTAGAGTAAAACAAGCACAAGAAAAGTATAATGGACATGAAAAAAGATTAAACTAGCAAAACAAATGTAATAAAGGGCAAAAAGGGCACACTAAGCATAAATAAAGTAAGGTGACTGCATGTTTTTTTTGGCAAAGGGCACATTAAGCATAAATAAATTAAGGTGACTGCATGTTTTTTGGCAAAGTACTGTATTCTGGCATAACTACTACTCCGTATTGTATTCAGGGCATACCTAGAGTTATTTGAAGTATCTCAAAGTGTGTGAAAGTTCTTACAGTGTGTGCTTATTATTGTGCATTTATTCCAAATAGTTTGTGTGCAAAGTGCAACTATTTTGTAAAGTACAGTCAAAATGCAGCAATTTCAAAAAGTTTTTGTACTGGATGTGTCTATTCACAAAGTGCCACCATTACAGTGTGTTTCTTGCACTGTAAAGAGTTATTTAGCAAAGTACAACCATTTTAGGGAAGTTTCAGTGTGCTGTGTAGTGTTTATTTGCAAAGTGCAGTTACTTTGAAATATTTCTTACTCTGAGCTTCTTCTGCCCGATTTATATGCATGGTGCAATTATTTTGAAATTATTTTTACAGTAATGATAAGTGACTTTGAGGACAGTAATTTCAAGAGTATTACAGTGCCCAAAAGTCTAATTTTGCAATGTTTCTTACACTGAGGTGATTTCCTACAGTACAGTAATTTCAAGAGTATTACAGTGCCCAAAAGACTTATTTCGCAAAGTTCAGTTATTCAGAGGTTTGTTGTGCTACTGGGCACAGTTACAGATACTAGCATAAATTTCTGGCATATGAATATTTGTGTATATTCATGCATACTTGCAAAAACCTTTGCTGGTATGTTTTAATATAGCAGATAGATTTAGAAAACCATTGGTGTTTGATCAGAATATTGCAGAGAACTGGAGAATATCTGAGCAAAAATATGATATTTTTATACAAGCAGCTTATTCTGGCAAAGATGCAGGCACCAGGGCATGCATTTTGCTAAACCTAGCTGGGTCAGAGACCATTGAAAGAGAGCGTTCGTTTGTGTATACATCAGCAGTATGTGAGGGAAAACTGTCATATTATTCTACAGGCTAAATCAAGGGAAGACCCCGAGTGTTTAAAATGTAAGTTTAGGGAAATGTGTAACCCCCCCAGACAAAAATTACATTAGAGAGGCATTTGTTTTACACAAGAGATCAAAAATCAGGGGAAACTTTTGCAGCTTATATCTTGTATAACTGACTTGAGAAACAAAGCTAAACTGTGTTGGTTTGGTGACTTAAAAGATGAGTTGATAAAGGACAGGTTTGTGTGTTATTAATAGTGCTGCAGTGAGAAAGATTTTGCTTCTTGACAGTGATTTAATGCAGAGCAAAACTATTGAGATTTGTCAAATTTATGAAGTTACAGAAAGGCACACAAGTATGCTTGCAAGTGATAAGAGCATAGTTTCAGCAGGCTCCAGAGCAAATGTAGACAGCATGCAACACATGGCTAGCAGAAGCAGGCCTAAGCACATGGCTTCCGCCACCCCTGCAGGCTTACCAAGGAAACCCAATTTTAGCAAGTTCTAAGAAAAGGACATGCTCAGTGCAGTACAAGGGTGAGTCAGCAAAACCTAAATCCAGCTTTACTATTAACTGTCGAAATTGTGGTGCCAATCATGAGTCTAAAAGAGAAAAATGCATACATTTGGTCAGAAATACCACAAGTGTAAAAAAATGGAACAATTTTCAAACGTTTTGCAAATCAAATAAACCTCAGACAGGTATAAAGAAGGGTCACTCGAAAAAGCAAGTTGATCACATAGAGA
The DNA here is from genome assembly GCF_019279795.1 of Protopterus annectens. Classification (NCBI taxonomy): domain Eukaryota; kingdom Metazoa; phylum Chordata; order Ceratodontiformes; family Protopteridae; genus Protopterus; species Protopterus annectens. The sequence goes on along the minus strand of NC_056741.1, from coordinate 1,647,454,286 downwards.
GCTGTAATTTTGCTTTCTGCATATATGGTGCATCAGTAATTGGTGAAATGGTCAATGCACTAAATTTGTTGGCAAAGAATGAAGTGTTTTGTACTGTCCAGATCAATGGTAAATCCACTGAGCTTAAAGTAGACACTGGCTCAAAGTGTAATGTTATGTCAGCAGACAGATTTGCTAAGTTGAGAACTGGTGAACAACTCAATGTGGCTAGCTGTGAGAAACTTGTTGCTTATAGTGGTGAAGAAATTCAAACCAAAGGCTTGGCAGCGCTTTCATGTTATTTGACTAGGAACTGTTACAACTTGTTATTCCGTGTATTCCAAATGACAAAACCAGTAAATGTTCCTTTATTAAAAGCACAAATTAACTTCTCTAGCGCCTCAGCAAAAACGCCTTCCAGGAGATAATACAAACAAAGAAAAAGCATTTCTTATAAAGATACATCAATTACTATGAATCAACCAATAAAACAATTATCTAATTCTATTAGCACTTTACAATAAAAATTTCCAATTACGTTCCTGGTTTAATCCACCAGGAGTCAAAGTATTATACTTTAAAATGAAGACTGCTTCTTTGTACAATAACTTATTCTTTAAACAATGTACATTTGTTGCTGTAACCTGTTCTAGAATACAGCCTTTTAAACCTACATAAGCCCCCCCATACATTTCATTAAAATGGGAAGCTACTGGACTTTCTAATTTTTTATTTTTTATATCACGAATGTGCTCTTGCAATCTAACCTTAAAGGACCTCTTGCTTTCACCAATATAAAATAAATTGCATGGACATTTGCGAGCATAAATAATGCCCACTGCATTACAAGTATACTCTATTATTGGTTTATATTTTATACCATTGATTTTATCAAAATATTTAACTACATATGGACAAACTGAGCATGGTTAAGGTGTTTGCCTTACAAACACAAGGTACAGGGTTTGAGTCTCACAAGGGATAATTGGCTAGGCTTAAAATGGCTCGCAAGGGCAGTTAGCTTGATCTATGAATCATCTATAAATCTATGAATCATCTATGCCCAAGAACCTACCCTTATAATTTCATGGCTCATATTAATACTTGGTAAAGAATGTAATTGGAAATTTTTATTGTAAAGTGCTAATAGAATTAGCTAATTGTTTTATTGGTTGATTAATAGTAATTGATGTATCTTTATAAGAAATATTTTTTCTTTGTTTGTATTATCTCCTGGAAGGCTTTTTCGGCAAGGCGCTAGAGAGGTTTATTTGTGCTTTCAATAAAAGAAAATTTACTGGTTTTGTCGTTTGGAATACTTTGTTCTACAATTGTGGTTTGTTATTCCATGTAGTCCAAAGACCTGTGCAGTCATTATTGGGTCTCAGAGACAGCTTGATAATGAATTTGCTTTCTTCTATCAAAGAAGTTCATCATATAAGCACATATCGTAGTTCCAGTTTTACTGAAGCTATTTTCTTGGAGTATTCTGATGTTTTCGATGACGAGTTGGGAAAACTTCCAGTTTTGTATTCCATGAAGTTAGACCCAGAGGCCAGTCCAGTAGTCAGGCCAGCAAGAAAAGTTCTGATAGCCATGCAGGATAAAGTCAAAGCAGACTTGGATAAAATGGTGCAGCAAGGTGTAATTTGTCCGGTTACAGAACCAACTGAATGGGTGTTATCCATGGTAGCAGCCCACAAAAAAGGCTCAGAAGAAATCAGAATATGTATTGACCCAAAAGATTTGAACAAAGCATTAAAGAGACCACATCATCTAATGCAAACAGTCAAGGAGGTCGCAGCCCTAATACCAAATGCCACTGTTTTTTCTGTCTTGGATGCAAAAAGTTCATTTTGGCAAGTGGTGCTTGATCACAAATCCTCATTACTGACTACTTTCAGTATCCCATTTGGCAGATATAGATTCATCAGGATGCCATTTGGAATAAATTCTGCAAGTGAAGTCTTACAGTGTGCAATGGAGCAAATTTTTTCAGGTTATCCTTGTGCTATAATAGTAGATGATTTATTGGTTGAAGGCAATGGTGAAGCAGAGCATGATGGAAACCTTAAGAAAGTTCTAGACAGAGCATGTGAAGTAAACTTAAAGATCAATCCTCTGAACTGCAAATTCAGACTACCAGAAGTTACATATTTAGGTAATTTATTTAATAGCACTGGCTTGAGACCAGACCCGTCCAAGCAAGCACCCATTCTTGAAATGCCAATACCAGGTAATATTCAGGCTCTATAACATTTTCTTGGTATGGCAAACTATTTAGGTAAGTTTACACCAGAGTTCAGAGTTGACAGCACCTTTGAGAAAGCTGATGTGCAAAAACGGTCTTGGTTGGAACAGCACCAGAAGGCATTTGAAGACCTTAAGCAGAAAATTGCCACCCCACCTACATTAAGATACTATGATGTCAATAAACCAGTAACTTTTTCCTGTGATGCTTAAAAATTTGGTCTTGGTGTAGTTATTCATCAAGAAGGCAGATCAGTAGCCTATGCTTCTAGAACTCTTACCCAAACTGAAATGCAATCTAGTGTACCACCTGAAGTGCAAATTTATTTTCCTTACAGAGATGAAATGTTGGTGGAAGATGGGATTATTTTCAAAGGTCCCAAAATTGTTGTTCCTGCTTCCTTACAACATGAATATATCCAGATTTTGCATTGCGGTCAACCAGGTTCTGAATTCACCAAAAGAAGGGTGAGAGAACTAGTATATTGGCCTTCTCTAGTCCAAGACATTGATAAAGTGCTTTCTTCTTGTTCAGTATGCAATAGTACTAAACCACATTTGCAAAAAGAACCACTTCACTAAGTCAAGTTCCTGAACTACCTTGGTCAACAGTAGCCACTGATATATTCGAGAGGAACAATCACCATTACTTAGTGTTGGTAGACTCTTATTCAAACTGGTTTGAGATTGATTTACTACCTAACCTAACATCCACTGCTGTTATCACCATGTTGAAATGTAATTTCTCAGTCCATAGTAATCCACACAAAGTTATTTCTGACAATGGTTCCCAATTAACCAGTCAGTTGTTTCAGAAATTTGCAAGAGAATGGGACTTTGTACATATTACTAGTAGTCCAGAATATCCACAGTCAAATGGCTAGCTGAACCTGCAGTGCAGAGTGCAGAGCAATTACTTGAGAGGTCAAAGTGAGATAATACCAATGTCTTTTTGAATTTACCTAATTTCAGAAACATATCCCATGATGATATACTTGGCTCACCTGCTCAGAGACTTCTCTCTAGGCAAACTAGAACAACACTGCCTATTAGTTCCAGTTTGTTGAAGCCTAAAGCTAAGAACAACAGGACAGTTAGAGCCCAATTATTCAGAAAGTGTTTTTTTCCAGGAGTCCAGTTATGATAAATCAAGCAGATTTCTTCGTCCATTGAAAGAAGGAGAGACAGTGAGGGTACAAATGGTGAAAGGTTTTGACCAGATTGGTCAAGCAACAGGTATATGTCCCAAGCCGAGATCCTACTTCGTAGAATCTGAGGGTGTAGAGTACAGGAGAAATCACAGATATCTTCTTCCTGTACCAGAATCGATATCGCAGCATTGTTCCTGTGATACAGACTCTAGATCTCACAGCAATCCAATGTTCCTGTTGCAGAACATCTTAACTTCTACTTCCATTCCTGATGTCCCTAAAGTTGAACATTCAGCAGAGACAGTCCCATTTGCTAGACGTGATTCTAATTTCTATGTCACATGAGTTGGTCATATTTTCAGACTTAGTGTGAAATAAACAGCAATCCAGACATAATTGTTTGTGTATTTAGTTCTGTATAATTGCATGACAAATAATTATTTATATCGACTGCATGTCAATTAATGTTGTCAACATTGCATGATTTATTTCTCAAAGAGGGAGGATGTAGAATAGTATGTGTATATTGTACCTTTAAGAAGCATTTCAAGGTTGGCACATGCAAATAAATAGCCAGCAAGTGCTAGCTTCAGTGCCATTTTGTGAGTGCAGCCAGACAGTAAGCATGTATGAGTGTAATAGAGAGTTTGTTTATAAGTCTATCTAAGTTAAAATTATTAAGCCTAAATCCTGATGTGTTTGTACATATTAAAGCTGCTTGAATAGAACCCACAAAGGTTTGTCTATTTTATCCTGACTAGATGAGCAATAATATCTTTGTAGCATCATAAATCAAAGCCAGTACTAGGTTTGCACAGCATTACCATATTCTGATCAAATCCCATAACTAGTTGTGCCCAGGACAGCCACTCCCTTCAACCTGCCCTAGTTATGGCTGTAATTTAGTTAGCCAGGGTTAGCTAATGCTGACTTTTTGCTCATCCCTCTAAAAAATAGCTCCATCCTGCCTTGGACCCCTGTCACATCACTGGTGCCCCTCCCAACTCTATCACTTCTGGGAAGTGGTCCCGCCTCTCTAAGTGAGATCACTTTTTTGTTTCATATAGGTTACACTGCACCTTGGCATCTCTGGAGTGGAATGGTAAGGGATTCAATACCCAATGGCTGGAGCTGGGTTGTGTACATGTGGAATTTCTCTCCCCAGACATGGTGGCACACTTTGATAGACTGTTACATGTTGTGACATTGTGAACCTTTAAATTGCAGCCACCACCCAGCTCCCCCTTCTCCGCGTGCAGCAGGCAATGGCTAGCCCTTTTAGCACATAACCCCCCCCCCCCTGAGATACATGTGCAGGCACATGATCATTCATTCCTCTCTCCTCTAACACTAGATCCTCTAGTGCCTCAACAGCTAATTGAACTAGATTCCTTTGGGTCATAGTAAGGGCTTTTTTCCATCTCTGAAATGGAGCTGACTTCACTTAGCTTATATGCTGATGAAAAATAAGCTCCACCCCTGGGTGCTATGTCAAGGCATATTGACACAGAAACAGTTTCACACAAATAAGATCCAAAATCCTTAGAGTTCAGAAGGTGAGGGTAATATTTTAAAGATACTCTTAGCCACAACTGTCATCCAACACAAATCATACAGGAGTAACATTACACACTGTAAGTGTGCCATTCAGCAACCTGACAACAGAATTTAGCACATCCTACAGGCAAGCTAAGTCATCATCTCTAAGTCCGAGGTACTGGGCATTGCAGTAGTCAAGGCAGGAAATAACCAGAACACATGGTCACTACTGGTAAGTCTGAATGTGGAGTACAGTGTTTGATATTGGCTATATTCTTGAAATGAAAAAAGCAAGTTCTGACAACAAGATGACACTTAGTACTCCATATCAGTCTGTTGTCAAAGATAAAACCAAGATCTTTTATGCATGTAGCAAAGTACAACATTCCACCCATAACTAATGAAAGAAACAGAGGTAATTCAGAAAGCTCAAGTCAATTCTGGTATCCCACCCGAGACCCAGAGGGTGACAGGACTAACAAAAAACAGAGTACAAAGGACTAGTCCAGATAAAATCACTTTAGCTAATAGATGTAGGAGACTTCCTCTATGATGCCTCCTTGTGGGAAAAATAAAGATGCCTTGATGAAGTTTCAATAGTTTATTCAGTTAAGCAGGCGGATGAATGAGTGCTCTTGCTCTAATCAAGTGATAGAGTAATAGCTGCAGTCAACAGTCACATGTAGTCTTATCTTGTTTGAGTCTATATGCTTGCATACAAAACTGAATCCAGCCAGTCCTCTAAAGATGTAAAATATGGAAGAGACTCTAAAAAACGGGATGCACTGCCAGACTTTCATTTATTTATATTATTAATGTGTAACAGCTTTTAAAGCTGTTGACTGATTAGATGTGAACATTGCTTCTGTTCACCCTTTGTGTGGCAGGCTGCAGCCCTAGGGATGTCACAACCCTTAAAGCTACTAAGTAGTACATGTTGTATACTGTTTTTAAAAGCTGTAGTACATCGGGGAAGCTAAAAGCCCTCATGTAATACAAAGGCTAATGACTGGCTCACTGATCATAACTATTTGTTAATGTGGCCTTGAAACAAAGTCAATAAATTGACCTCTTGATAAGAACCTCAATGGTTAATGGTTTCACAACATTTTTAATTTATGTATTATAGGTGGTCACTTCTCTAAATACAGCAACTTAAGCATTAGATCTGAAAATTAAGATAATGCAAGCAGTTGCATAAAGTTTGTTGGTCTCCGTATGGATGCACAGTAATTATTCTCTAGTATCAGGTAAGATATTGAAATATCATATCTTATTCATGGAGGTTTGGACCATCAAAATGTTAGAGAATGAATTTATTTCTATTTAAAGCGGTACATATACCAACCTAAGAATTAAGGTATTCCCCACAGCAGACCATCTGATATGCTGGAAATCACAGGGAAATATGAGTGTGACCCTCTGACTAAATATACAAAATAGCCATGTGGCCGAACAATTTTCTGCACCTGTATAAAATTGTCATGTTTGTGTGATGCTTTTTATCAGGCAACGGGTTTTAGCACTGTCCTATATAGATGTAGGCACCTAGAATTGACATTTTCTCGATACAAATACCATTGAAACTTCTCCAGCTCCCAGATGTGCAAAGAGAAACTAGCTTATATAGTAACAAGCATTGCTCCTCAAGTTTTGCATCCAATGCTATTGCTTTTACTCTATACTCCTTCAGCAACCTTCTGATCAAGTAAAAAGAGCCTGTAACCATGGATATAAACTCTCCTGCTAATCTCCGCAGACACCTTGGTGGATATGGATATCCTCATGCAATGTACAAATTGCCTCATGTTTACTGACAACCACATAATTCTTAAACAAACTGATAAAGTATGTGAGAGATGTAATTATACGCTGTCACTGGAGGAAAGCTATCACATACAAGCATACACAATGCCAAGCAGGTTGTCAGAAGTGCACACACTACATTCACCACACGCAGTATGGATCAGACACACAGACCCACATATGTTGAGGTCTGTAAAAGTAATATTAAACCCCAAATACCTCTCAGACTTTTGGCCAACAACAAATATCCTCAGCAACCCCAAAACCATCCCATCAAAACAACACCCATTACAAAACATATAGCTCCACCACATCAAACTTCATTTTCAAAGTATAGAAGGCAAACCACCACACAACCCAACATATTGGTCATAGGAGACTCCATTGTGAGACATGGAGATGTCCCACTCAACTAACTGAGTAAGAAGAAAGTCATGTTTTGTTGCCTATCAGGGTGCAGTAGTTGCTAGATCACTCACGCACTCAGATCATTGGATCACAAGTACCTATATGGCTTCATCATAGTCCATGTGAGTGCAAATGACCTGAGATGTACCTCTCTGGGCCATCTGAAGAGATGCATCATAGAGTTCTTGGACTATGTGTCCCAGGCTGGTATGAGCCTAGCATAGAGCAGCAGTCTACCTTCTGTAAAGATGATGCCACAATACAAACAGAAGATGATCAAGTAAGGCAGGCTTCCTACTATTAAGTGAGACCTTGGCAATTTCTAGACCCCCCCCCCCAAACCTGAGAACACTACTGCCTATGCAAAATTTTTCAGAGAAACTATACATAATCGTATTAATAGATGCATAGAGGCAGCTGCGACTACAAGGAATGAGCACAGAGCACTCATAAAGCAAGCCACCCTGGTAGAATCCCAACATCAGTAGCTTGCATGACAAAAGGGAGAAAGTCATGGCTAAAATTAGAAAGTGCAATGCACAGCAGGATAAAAATGCTCTCAATCTAAACAAGCAACTCAAATGCAAATCAAGTCTACCAAGGCCAAATTTCAGGTAAAAATAGACACCTAGGCTAAGGATAACAAGCCTAAGAATTCTGTTACTATGGCTGATACTGCTCCTGAGTCTGAGAGCTTTGCTGAGTTCCATAGGATTTTACAACTACTTGAAAGAAAAGTAACTGCTTTCAAGTGTTTACAATGGCAACGTTTCAGCTTTTTAGCCTATGTGGAAAGAGGCATCGTTCCACGTGGACTTAGAATTCTTAAAATGCCTTCATATGGTAACACTTTTCCTGAGTTACTGAAATCATGGCAACAACTTAATATTAAGCTGTCTTTGGACTATATGTGCCTAATGAATGACTTTTTTGTGAAAATAGAAGAGGATTACAAAAGTGAAATTTTTGCCCTGGAAAATACTATTATGGAATTGCCTGTGCTTTCAAAGGTTACTCATACTTACCAGCAAATGCTTGATAGATTACAAGCATTTGATACACGAATGGAAGCTACCAAAAAACGGAAGCTGCTACGAGACATTGGGGACTTCCAGAGAGGGCATATCTTTTCTTGGCCCAAATCGGAGAATTACCCTAATGGTAATTATCAGAAAACTGCCCAGAGAGAGGCGTTAGATACTTTAGATACCTTTCAGGACATTGTACCAGTTACTAATGCCCCAGATACACCGCTGACGAAGGAGGCTCCCCTAGCTCTGGCGGCAAGTGAAACGATCCAGCTGACGCCAACGTCTACAACTAATAGTGCGTGCGCATCCACTAGAGCCAGAAGCAGACATGATGGCAGTGACAACGCCGCTAATGGAGCTGTTAAGAAATCACAGCAGCTTACTTTAAACTTTGCGCACAAGCGCTTTCAATTAGAGTATCCAGAAACGGTATCTAATAGGTCCCCGAAATCTAGAGGACCACCAGTTATGCAGATTCCGCAAGTAGGTAAATGGAAGAATGAAAGCCCTTTAGGACTAAACAAAGTAAGTCGCAAGTAAATGTTGTATTAAATCTATCTACTTTTGAGTTACAAACAGCGCATTTTTCCCTTCTCAGTAAGGGATTTAAGTATATACCTTCCTGTTGTGATGATGTTGTCTCTGCCTTAACTGACCTTAAATTGTTTGTCCGAAATTTGAATTTAAGACTTTTGTTTGGAGGCTCTAGTTTACTTGGAGATCAATGTAAACGTCGTAGTACTTTTGTTCCGGTCAGTGTTCCAGTTTTAAATGCTTTTCATGACATTTGCGAGTCTCAGATTAGAGAACTTTATTCAAAACCTATGAAGAATAAGACTTACAACCTGAGTTTCTCTGAGTACAAAGCACTTAAAAGTTTACAGCATTGTAATGACATTGTTATTAAACAAGCGGACAAAGGTGGCATGGCTGTTATAATGGATCGTGACAAATATTTTTCAGCTGTCTCCTTGTTACTTGATGATGATACTGCTTTTAAGGTTATCACATCGATAGATGTGAAAAAGTGTGTAAGCTATGTGAATATGGTAATTTATGATTTACAGCTTAATGGTGATATTGATATAGATCTCTTTCATTTTTTTACTGTACCATGTCCTTTGATTCCTCACCTATATGGCATCCCTAAAATTCACAAATCTTTAGAGAACCCACCAATGCGACCAATTGTGTCCGGAGGAGGTTGGGTTACAGAACCGATATCTGTGTATTTGCATAGGCAACTACAGCCCCATTTATTTGAGTGTAGCTCTATTTTAAAGGATACTTATGACCTGTTTAAGTTATATGTATGGTATAATAATGTAAGAACAGATTTAAGTATTGACACACTATTTGGTAACTCTGGACATTGTATCCTTATTTACAGTTATTCCTAATGATGTTGGCATAGAACTTTTTTATCATCTCAACCAAACCCTGACCATAGACTTATTGGTAATATCTGTTGTCTCATAGATGTAGTTTTGAAAAACAATGTCTTTATGTTTAATAACTCCTTGTTCCTTCAACTCACAGGGGTAGCCATGGGCACTTCAGTGGCAAATACGTATGCCAACTTAGTTCTCTACCAGTGGGAACGGAATCATTTGTTTAATGATAAGAATATGTTTGTCCACAATATTAGTTTCTACCAGCGGTTTGTAGATGATTGCCTTTTGATATGGAATGGCACATTGCATGACCTGAATGTTTTTGTCAACTATCTGAACTCCACGACTAATTTCTTGAAGTTTAAAATGGAAGTGTCTGATAGTGTGATATTTTTTTCTAGATGTTAAACTTCAGTTACAAGAAGGACTTTTGAATACTAGTGTATATAGAAAGTATCAGCATTTGTGGCGATGAACATACTTTTAAGTTTAGAGTGATTGATGTGGTATGCCCTAATGCAAGGGGTGGTGACATTAATAATTATCTTGAGGTTAAGGAATTTGAATGGATTTTGAGACTGGCTGCTGATTCACCTCCTGGTTTGAACAGTACCATTAGTCTGAAATCTGTGCTAGTGAAGTTACGTAATAGTAGAATAGGTTAATTTTTTAATTTTTTATTTTGTATTTTACAATTGTTCATAGTTTTTATGTGTACATATTAGTATTATGGTATATTCTGTGTTTTGTCATCACATGATTTCATTTGGCTGCTGGTCATGTGATTTTAGACCTGTATTTAAGCTTTCAGTTTTTAGATTTGAATGTATTAGTATTGAAGAAGGGTTCTGCCCGTAAGCTTTGCTCTGTATTAAACTGTTTTTTTCCTACCATTTTATATTTAGGCTAGAAATGACATAATTCTTTTTTTTTCAAAAACATTTTTATTCTGTTTTCATTATAAACATATGCAAATGTACATATAACAAAAACAATAAAACAATAACAAGACTATTTACAATATTTACATTCATCCATGATAAACAATCATTTTATCCATGAGAAGTTATCAGTATTTGTTCAAAAGGTTTTCCAATTTTTGCCATGCTATTTTTTATGAGTAATGTTATGAGTTCTATAACAAATGGTTTGCAGTTCTTTTTTACAAACAATTTTTGCTAAATTGATAAAATCTTTAAATATCAAATCTTGTTTACTTTTCCAGTTCAAAGTAATAACTTGTCTGGCAATTGCAAGAATTGGCCAGAGTAGCTGAATCTGAGATTTAGGTATTACATTAGTTATAGGAACATTGAATAGGATTAGTGAGTTAGAAATATGAGTTATCAGACCATAAAGCATTTATATAATATATGAAGTCTTTCCAGTATTGAACAACATTTCTACATTCAATGAACGCGTGAACCCAGTTAACCTCTAGTAATCCATCACATTTCCAACATTTGCTTTCACTGTTTTTGAGTATAAGATTAATTTTATACGGAGTATAGAAACTCCTATTCATAAATTTCCATGTATACAATCTTCAATATAATGAAGAGGTACCATACGTAGAATTCAATAACAATTTTTTGAATTCATCAGATATTTGTTCTCCATTAATCTTTACATAGAAATTCCAAAAATCTGAGTCAAACTTTAGAGTGTCTTCTATTAGTGTCTTATAGATAGGTGAGATACTTAATTTTTGATTATCTGTCTTTTCAAGACACCTAATAAAAAGTTGACACAAACCAGGTATAGATTCAGTTTCTAGGTTGATCGATACTCTCATTTTGTTTTCTATAAACTGCTGTAATGAGTGTATAAACAACCAACTGTCTTGACTATTAACAAAACTACATAAAAGAGAGTTTAGTGGTTTAATACTCTTACTTTCAATAAACTGATGCCAGAATATCAAGTTATTTTCCTTTAATTTTTGCATCGCATTGATGTTGAAAGAATCTAGGCAATCAGGGGAGTATGCTATAGGGAATATAAGAAATAGAAATTGTTTACTGTTGTAATTACAATTATATTTTTAAAGTTATTAAATATTTGATTAATGCCATAAGAAAAATTATCAAACTTCTTATTAAACAAAAGTCATGTAAAAGCCAATGAACTCTACTTATTCCATATAGTTCCTTAAATTGATTTTCTATAGTTCTGACATCAGTTATATGAATCCCATGTATTGTTTTCCAGCCAGATATATAGGTAGCTGTGATCCAATGTAATATTACATTAATTATAACTGATTTGGAATAAGGATCTAAGCAAGGGAATGCTATCCGATTACTGTTACAAGCTCTAATGTGCTATTTATATGCAACCCTAGGTCTTAAGGGGAACAATAAAAATTTAAGTAGCATGGAATCTAATATTTAAATAAGTTTTTGGGAGTGGGTAGTATCAATGACTGTATATAAAACAAAATTTTAGGTAAAATTATCATTTTAATAAAAGAGAGCCTATCCTCCATTGTGAAGAACATTTTATTCCATCTTTTGATTAATTCACTAATGGTGGTTATTAAATTATTGTAGTTTAGTTTAATAGACTCTTTCCATGTACTCTTTATACTGACACCCAAATATTCTAATACATCATTCTCCCATTCTAATACATCACTCTCCCAGTTAAACAGGCTGTGCTCTATCAGGTTTTTTGTTGAGCTTTTGTTAATTACTAATGTTTTGGATTTATTATGATTAAATTTAAGTCCTGAAATTCTTTCAGACTTGCTTAGGGTATTTATAACATCATGCAAAAAATCATCAGTATCAACCGTTAACACATCATCAGCAAATTATTGTATCTTAGGACAACTTTGAAAGCCTTTTAAAATTTTATTCTTGTTTGTGATATATGTAGCAAAAGGTTCCATTGAAAGAGCAAACAATAATGGTGACAAAGGACAACCTTGTCTAGTTCCCCTGAGGATTTCTAGTGGTGAGGATATACATGATCTGATTTTCACATAAGCTTCTGCCCCACTTTAAATTTTCATTAATAAGTTGACAAAATCTGAGGAGAATTCAAAATCAGAATTCTTTGTAGATAAGACCAACTAATAAAATCAAACGTTTTTCTATGTCTAGGCTGATAATAGGTTTTTCTATTTCCATGATATGTCTATTAATGATAGTAATTTAATGTTATCTTACATTTTTCTATGAAGAATGAACCCTGTCTGATCATTATGTATTAGATTAGGTAATATGTTCTTTATCCTGTTAGCTAATACTGTCACAAAAAATTTCTAATCCATGTTTAGTAGTGAAATTGACTTATATGAATCACAAGATTTGGGGTCCTTACCTTCTTTTAATATGGGGAGATAATTGAGTATTTCCACGATAGGGGTGTTATACATTTTTGCTTAACCATAGTAAAGGCATTCATCATTTTTTTTATTATATATTCAGGAAAAATCTTATATAGTTCAGCAATTTTTCCATCCAGTCCTGGAGCTTTATTATCTTTTAAGTTTTTTATTTGCTCTTTCACTTCTGTTAGTGTTATTTGTCACGGTCCTAATAAAATACAAAAACACCCACAGACGTTTGACAACCTTGATTGTGATAAATTTGCTTAATAACATAACTTTATTAAAACATAAAAGAAATATGGGCAGCGTGCCCGCTCACCCCTTGAATACAATTAGCTAGTAGAACAACAGCAAAATATCAAACATCAATCAAATCAACATACAGGCAGCGTTCCCGCTCATCCATATATAGAAATAACTAAAGATAAAGGCAGCGTACCCACTCACCTTGGATAAACAACAAAGGCAGCATCCCCAATCCCCTTAATACCTCACAACTACCAATTTTCCATCCACCATCCTGTAGAGGAGGAACAGAAGAGGGTCTGGCCTGACCCTCTTCTCCACCCACCAGCCCTAAAGGGCTGTTTCCCCCCCTCAAACAATACCTTTCTTCATAAGATCCTCCACCATCAAAACCAAATTAAGATTAAATAAATCCAGACCAAAATCGTTAAGGTGAACTCCATCCAGTCTATACCACACTGGATCCTTACTGTCAAACTCTACATGTCAAACTGTATGTCCCCAATTTCTCCCAAATAGTTCGCCAACTTGAAATTGACATATCTGCTAGCCTTCTCCATGGTAGTAAAATTCCATGCCCCTTTCCATATCAACCAAGGAATAATCTCAGATCCCAGATAACAACCATCCCCAGATACATACTCCGTAATGCCAAAATGTCCTCATGAACTTGACAAACCAACTGTCTCTTCAGTACCCAGCCTAAGTCATTGCCACCTAAATGAATCACTAACACCTTAGGCAACTCCTACTTAACCTGCAACCCATTACATTCATGCAATATTTGACTCCACATTAGCTCTCTAACACCATGCCAAATGATTTTTAAACCAAAATGAACAAACCCAGATTCATGCCATTGGGTCTAACCTCCACATGCCTAGCAGCCCAAAATATGAAAGAATGGCCCAAAATGATGATCTGTCTCCAATCTAAGAAAAGAGAGAGAGAGAAAAAATATTTAAAAACAAAGCCACTACAAACTACTTAATCTAATTCAAAAATGCATTGGATGTCCACCGCCCCACCTGCTGACCTACCTTCCTTAGCCAGATCAGATGCCCTACACATCTGAAAGGAATGTGAAGAAAACTTATCCCCTTGCAAACTCACACTCCAAAGTGCCTTTCTCATAACCACATTCAATTGCTCACCTGTCAATGCTTTACCACTTACTGCTGAAAAAAGCAGCCCTTGAATTCTACCCTTCTGAGCCCCACACAACTTTCTTCCCCAAACTACGGGACATCTCCAAGCTACCCCCACCTCCTCCAAAACAATGGATGACTCAAGCCCTTCCTGATCTGTCTTCAAGGAATGCAATCTAATATGCACCACCCTAGGTAATATTAACCCATCCTCCCATACCAATGAACCTAATAACTCTGACACAAGAAAATACCTGCAATACATCCAAACACTAACTGTACACCACAACACCTACTCATCCAAACAACCACACACTTTACCCAAACCCTTTAACAACATCCTTAAAATACCCTTCATAACCGGCCATCTCCTATTCATGCTGCTCCTTTCAATTCTAGCCCACCCTTTTAACACTCTCCTCACCACCCATGACCTAGTGAAATCCCCTAATCCAACCAACCGAGTATACGCAGTAATGACTGCTAAGGCCACCCTCACTATTCGCACTGACTTTTCCTGCCCCTTCAACATGGCTAGATAATGCAACAGTAAATTCTCAGACCACACGCAATTCTCATCAGATAACTGCCACAAATATTTGTCAAAATTAAGCCATGTCCTACATAGGCTTGTCTCGTGGATGCCGCCTATTATTGTTGCACAAACCAGCCAATTACTATTGCCCAATCTGCCAAATGCTGGGTGGGAGAACTGACGGATGCAAAGCCACTTCTGGAGCCACCTGAAAGAACCTGCAGAACTGAAAACAAGACAAACTATTGGCTATCTCATTCGAAACCCCCAGTACATGTAACCCTGTAAAAGAAAAGTTAATCAACAAGCTATGCAGCACCAATTTCCTAAGAATAAATAACAAGTGAGGTGCTTTAGCTGATTTTATCTGTAGCACTCTAACCATCGCAGAATTATCTGAATAGAATACCACCCTCCTCTCCTTCAAACGATCCTGCCATACTACCGAAGCCGCCTAGATTGGCATCAACTCCAAAAAGGCAACATCCCATTTTTACTCCTCTGACCAATGCTCCAGCCATGGAACAGCAAACCATTGACCCGCAAAGTAAGCACTCATTCCTGACCCCCCCCAGCTGCATCAGTAAACAACTGCATTTCTCCTTGTGTAACCCAATCTAACTGCCAAAATTATATCCCATTAAACTGTTGTAAAAATTCCATCCACAAATCTAAATCCTCTCATGCCAACTTACTGACCCATACTCTGTGGTACTTACTCTTGCGCCCTTTCAACAAAAATGCCACAGACCGGCAAAACATCTGCCCAGGATGCACCACCCTGCATGCAAAGTTCAACAAATCCATAACATCCTTCACCCAAACCTTAGACCTAGACTTCGCCCAAATGATCTTTTCCTGCAGCCTAACCATCTTACCTTGAGGCAAACAAAACAATCCCTGCTCTGCATCTACCATCAGCCCCAAATATTCCAAAGCTCTCGCTGGGCCCTCCAACTTATGTTTAGCCAAAGTTACCCCCAAAGCCTCACACATCCGCACAAACTCTTGCATAACTACCTGTGCCCCCTGTCTACCTTCCCCCACCAATAAAAAATCATCTAAATAGTGTACAGCTTGCTGATCCTCCACCCTCTGCTGCCATATCCAGTGCAACGCTGAGCTAAACTTCTCAAAAGTAGCACATGCCACCCCACATCCCATAGGCATGGCAGTGTCAAAATAAAAGTTGTCCCCTACCACCATGCCTAATAATGGCCAATCCTCCTCCCTCACAGGTAGCAAATGAAAAGTTGACTCAATATCTACTTAACTAACCAAGGGTCCTTGAAACTCCTCATAACCCGAACTGCATCATCCAAAGATGAATACATCAATTTAGCCTCTTCACTGGGAATGAAATCATTCACTGTCTCACCTGCAGGTTATGATAAATGGTGAAGTAAGTGAAATTCACTCTGCTTTTTCTTTGGAACCAAACCTAATGGTGACACCTTAAAGTCAGGGAAAGGAGAGTAACAAGAAGGACCTAACACCCTCCCAGCCTGGTACTGTTTGTCAGTCAACTCTTGTAAAATCACCTCCTTCCCCTTGATGGACTTCAGATTTCTCCCCACCCTCCCGCACCCCACCAATGCAGACTTAATTGAAAACCCTTTGGAAAAAAACCTTCTATTAACTCCCGCACTACCACCAGCAGCAGATAATGTGTCAATAAGTCCTTCAATACATTCACCTTAATAGGTGAATGGTTCCCCAAAACTCATCTACCTCCCCGAAAGGACCCCCTTTTGGCCCCGAAAATTAGCCCAACCACACCCACCTAGCAATGCTGAATGGGAACTATTCCAATCTCTCATACTCCCAAAGTGGGGGGGGGGTAAATGCATGTGCCCCCATACACATTGAGCAAATATGAGCAAATCTACAACCCACCCAGGTACACCTGCCGGCATTAAAATCCCAACATATCCTTGCACCTCCCTCAGATGGCTGAGATAATCTGCTACCCCCTCCGCTGGTATCCATTATGGTGGACAGCCAAATGTACAGATGTCTGACCTCCCAATGCATAGATTTATCTACTGCTTTATGCTTGCAAACTTTCTAGTCATACCATAACCGGGCTTCAACTTCTGCACTTCCCTAATAGTCAAAAAATAAGCCAAAAGAGGAAGAGCCAGAGAAGTGTCCCTTTCCAAACACACCGCCATATAATAAATGAAACCTAGGGCCCAATTATCCCATGTCTTAGCCTGAAACCTCCCTACCCTTTTGTGTCCTATCACAGCCAATGCAGCCAAGAGGTCCTTCCCATTAGCCATCTCCACTTCTGTCAACCACTGAACCCCGTCTGCATTAATCAATTCAAAAATGTCGATGAACTCCCCTTTCCAAATCTTCTCCTTCACTAACAGAGATATGTGCAAGGTCAATAAAATGGGAGCCCCTTCCTGTCATAGGGCCTGTGATGTCAACCAATCCCCCGGCCGTAATCCAAATTCAGACCCTAACTCATGGACATCCGGCCCTAACTCCTGATCTAACAATGACAGGATCTCCTCAAAAACCCATCCACACTCTGCTAAGGCCTCCAAACTGATACCCAGTAGACCCCCTTGGACACCCTCACTGCCCTTTACCTCGCCCCCCACCCCTGCTCCAGCCTTCTCACTCCCCAAGTTTGATGAATTACTACCTGCAGCTGATACAGAGGGTGTCATCACCTCCATAGCCTTCTCCACTGATGCTGTCTGCTTGGCTTTCTTTGCCCTGGATGCCCGGGTTGCAGTCATCTGCCCCTTCTTACGAGTGGTCACACCCTGCGCGCTAGTTGTTGATGGTACCTCCGCAGGAATGTCATTGAACAAATCTTCAGCCTGTGCTACAATACTGGCCCATCTCTGTCTCAAAGCCTCCGTCATGATCACCTAGAAAGAAACAAAAAAGTTAATGACAAATAATAAACTTGGCACAATAAATTTACTCTCAATAACTGGGCCTGGCAATGCAACAGTCTCAACAATCCATCTATATGCTGTGTGAAAGAAACCACCGCCTTATGCATCATAAAGCAAGTATGCTACCTATTCTGCCACAAACCTATTCGAACTCCAGTCATTCACCTGTAGTCAATCATCACAATAAGTCCCTCTGAAATACCAGGAAAAAAAAAACATCAGTGATCTTTTAAATTAAATGCATCATGCCTTTGTCTACATTCCTTAATGTTAATCCTATCTGCGTTATCTAAATTGCCACACATACTTACCCTGTCTAAGCATGCAGCACCAGCAGCTAGATTTCCTCAAGTCTCTCTCTTTTTTTTTTTTTAACCGAAAACGGCAATCATGGATTGCCTGCATTAACACGCATGTGCGGCAAGCCACACAGCTCGACAAGCCCGGGAAAACAGAGCATCTCTGCTCTGCCCCCACAACACTAGACCACCAGGAAACCAGCTACCAGGCAGCAAGAAACCTCACGACCACACAAGACCATCAGGGAGAAACCAAACAGCCATCCCACACAACCACCATACCACAACACCACTAGACCACCAGGGAACAAACAAACCAAACAGCCATCCCACAAAAGCACCACAAGCCAGCACTAGACCACAAGAAAATGAGCAAACCAGACACCCATCCAACCCCACTACGCTAGCCCTACTCAAACACCGCACAAACACACTAGCCCACCATGGAGCAACAAAGCCATCACACTCACCAGACGTATGCCACCACTAGACCCCACGGCCATCACACTCACCAGACGCACGCCACCACTAGGCCCCAGGAACGAAGGCTAGTGGGGTCAACTGCTCTTGGAGGCCACTGTAGGCCAAGGTGACATCATGAAACCAAATATTAATTCAAGAAACCAAGAATAAACAGTGTTCGTAATTTTATTATCCAGCCTTTAACTGTCGGTAGATAGCCCGTGAACCACCATAAACCTCTCACTATGGACAGAGCAGCACTAGCCCACCAGGGAAAGTCAATAACCAAACAAAACCTCTTTATAAGGACTCCTTAAAAACCCAACAAAGCTGTACCTTACTGCTTATAACTACCCAAGGCCTACCTTACTCACAACCTCAGGTCATCTGGGACGTGATCCTGCCTCAACAAAACCACCCCAAAATGTGCTTATCCACTCTGTGTTTCTTTTCAAAACCCTTTAAGCCACACCCCTCATACTACCTCACTTCCCTTCAAATACCAACTCACTTAACCCTTTCCTAACCTTATCAGCCACCCAGATAACCTAGCACAGCTACTACCCAGCACCCGCCCATCCCACATTAACATTCCCGTGACAAATTTGTCTGTGCCAAACTTCACTTGTTTATTTAATATATTTTGTTGTAGTGACACCTTCGTAGTTATATTTTCTTGAATAAAAGTATTTATTACATTATCTGTCTCCAAAAGCAATGTATTATTTATATTATTTATAGTAGTTATTAAACACTTTTTAATATGCCCATTAAGTTAGATGTACTCTTAACTGAACCATCACTTTTTTATTTAATCTCATTAATAAGATTTTGATTTTTTTTTTTTTTTTTGGGTCTTACCTCTATTTTATGTAGATATTTGGGATTTTCAGCATAAGATTTAAGACTGTAATTTCAATTTTTCCAGGTTTATGGCTACCTTATGATTCAGAACTTCTAAGTATTTTTGATTTAGTAATTTCGTTATGTGCTACTTTATTTGGTTTTGCATCCATTTTTATCTTGTTTATGTTTTTTTTGTAAGTCTAAAAGTTCTTTGCCCCACTGTCTCCTTTTTTAAGGTACCAAGATTTTATTCTACCATATATATAAACTTTAAAGGTGTTACATAGTATAGTATCAGTCACTTCACCATTATCATTTGTTTCCATAAACATGTCTATTTTTTTCATTATCCATTCCCTAACGTCATTTAACTTGGTTATGTATGCTGGAATTCTCTGTAGAAATCTTAAATCATCGGTATGTGTAGTTAATGTAAAGTTTATAGCATTATGGTCCGAAAGTGGACAAGTCATTATAGATACGTATATATTATTTGATACAAAGACCTTATCAGTGATGGTGTACCAAACCGATATGAATAGTGAGTATAGCATAAGGAATAATGTTTTCTTAGACCGTGTATACCTTTAAGGTTCATCTGGTTTGTAAAGTCATTTAACTTCTTGGCTTGAGATGTTAGTTTTATTTTCCCATTTTTAGAAGTATCATTGCCTGATGATAGGCAGTTAAAATCACCTGTTCCTATAATTTCAACTTTTGCATTTAAAGTAATCCGGTCCAGATATTTGTCAACATATTTAGTACTCAGTCCTCGTATCCAATATGTATTAATCAAAGTATAATACTTCAGATTGATTTCCAAAATAACCACTTAGTATCCTATCTTTATCTGAAATTGTATCTATAATTCTTGGCATAGTACAAGTATTTTTCCATAGAATAAGAGTGCCCCTTCTCTTAGTCTTAAAATATGAATCAGCCAGAATGGTATAGCCATTGAATGAGTATTTGTTTAGATT
This sequence comes from Protopterus annectens, assembly GCF_019279795.1. Taxonomy (NCBI): domain Eukaryota; kingdom Metazoa; phylum Chordata; order Ceratodontiformes; family Protopteridae; genus Protopterus; species Protopterus annectens. The sequence continues at coordinate 1,647,433,954 of NC_056741.1, read as the reverse complement.
TTTTTTTAATAGATGGGTTTCTGTAAAAGATGATCTGGGCTTTATGCATTTTGATATTTAAGCAAACCAGCTCTTTTGGCATTATTGTTCAATCCATTAATATTTAATGATAAACATTTATAAGCCATTGACTATAATGTGTATGTTATTACTAACTGAAAGACCTTTCTTCCGTGTTGACTTGAAATCTACTAAAAACTTATCATGAATGCATAACGTGTATTAAGCACTACTTTCAAAAACCCAAAACTATTTACAAACACAGACACAAAACATAAAGTTTCTGGTTTAGTTAAAAAACTTAACTAAACCATCAATCCACCACCTCACCAATACCAAACAACACAAATTATCCATCTCTGCCTAGAATATAGTATATAAAAAAAGAAAAGCATTATGAAAACAACTAAAGAAATGTGAATCCATGAAATATACATTAGAATGAGAGTGTCCAATATAGCTAAAGCTATATGAATATGTCACATATGATAATAGCACCTCTAATATGTAGATATGCCAGACATACACATCAGATCAAAGTATGTATAAACATTAGAAGCTGAAGGTTAAGAAGATTGTCATTATTTCCAAGATTTTTCAAGAAACATCAGATAATTAACCATTTTCTCAGTCATCTATCTAACATTTTTCATATTTTTCATGTAAGGATCTGTTGAATATATGTATATGTATGTATATATATATATATATATATATATATATACATATATATATATATATATATATTTATAAACACTTATTACCAAATAACTATTATATTTTGCAATTATACACATACTAATATGTATTAACAATATCTATGTTGATGTCTTTCATCAGGAAGGCGGGAGAGAGAGAGACAGAGAAAAAAAAGGGGTCTCACGACCCTCTGTTTAGTTATTAAAGGTTTATTTATATAACATAAGACTAATGTTAATATGCATAAGGAGTTTTCTAATGCAGCTCCTGGTTCACTTGATATCATTTATTTACTAATAGTGTCATTGAATCTGCAGAATGCATGCATCTATAAGAGAACGTAGGCATTTTCAAAGGCGTTAAAACAATTTTATCGGAACTATTTATTCACCATTTAAAGTATCTAGTGAAGGATAACAAAATTTCAAGAGGAAAGAATTCTAAGTACAACCTTTTAACAAGCTCAAAATGTCCAATTATGTCATCACCGTTTCCTCAAGCTGCAGCTTCATAAACTTGTTAAAAAGTATCTAAATAGGCTCATGCATAACAGACGTTGTCTCTAGTGAAGAAAAAAGCATTTTCAGTGGGAAATTCAGATCTTGAGATTTAGAGTTTACAAAAAAAAAAAAAAAAACTCAAGCTGCCTTGTCAGTAAATATCAAGAATCTCCACAATGAGAACAGTCACACAGACCACCAGTTTCTTCACAAAACATCAACATCATGAAATAATTAACACTTGCATATAAAAACAGCTATTTGGATGTAATAACATCTGCCTCAAATTATATTATAACATTTCAATCATTTACCCACCAGCTAACCAGGCCAGAGAGAGAAAAAAAGGGAACCTAGTGTGTGTGTGTGTGTGTGTGTGTGTTTGTGTGTGTGTGTATATATCTATATGTATATATATATATATATATATATATATATATATATATATATAAAAAACTTATATTTAGCTATCTATAAAACATCATTAATTTACTCTATTAATGCTTAAATGTATCTACACAAAGAGTCTAAAACATTTAGTTAGAAACATTAATCAGAAACACCTTGTTACCCCACTAGAAAAATGCACTTTGGTATTAAGTCAAATTATACTATTACTGAATAATTATAAGAGATGCATCATTTGTAGTTATTTAAAAGGGAAAAGTATGTAAAGTACTTATAATGGGGAAAAGAGAGAAAAGGAACATTGGTAACAAAAAAGAAAATGATGAAAGGAGAAGAGAGAGTGAATGTTATTTAAACACTTAGTACTTTATGTAATTAGAACTAGATATAGAAAGGAAAGTTAATAACAATGATTCACATTACCTTACAGCATACAGACTTTCCAGAATCAAATATATTATGATTCCTAAAACAAAGCATTTAAAATTAGAAGGAATGTATTTATTTGTCCTTTAGTTTCTTAGTTTTGTTTGCTCCTTCCTTCATAGACCATCCATTTTTTGTTGCCTGTCTCTTCAAACTCTGGGATGACCATTCCATTTCTTCTATGTTTCTTTTAGATTAATTCTACTGCTTCTTCTAGGGAATCAAAGATCTTCAATCCTTCTGGCAAGGTGATTTTTATTCTTGCAGGAAAAATAATGTAAGTGTTAATATTGACTTTTTTCAAGGACTTAATTAGAGGAACACACTCCTTTCTTCTGGATATGACTGTAGAGATGCAGTCATTGTCAAAATGAATAACTTTTTCACCCATCTTGATAGGGAATTAGTACAAGCTGATTTCAGCACTAAGTCCTTGACTTGCGAGGAAAGAATTCTAACTATTATAGACCTGAGGTTAGGTGAACTCAGAGATGAAGCTGGATTTGCCAGGGACCAGTCAGCCCTCTCCATTCCAAAAGAGAAGGATTTAGGCATGTTTAGTGCTGATGAAAGCCACTTTTTGAGGAATTGAATCATGTTAGCACCCTCTTCTTTCTCAGGAATTCCATATAGTCTTATGCTATTCCTCTTGATCTACTTTCAAGCTCTTCCAGTTTTCAATCAGCCTGGTGTTTTGTTTCAGAAGAAATTCATTGTGATGTTCATTTTCTGTAACTCTAGTGTCTAGGTCAGTTACTGTTTCCTCTAAGGCAAGAATCTGTTCAGATTGGGTTTTTTTACTATTCCATTTAGAAGTTCCATTTGTTTACTGAATTCTTGTTTGATACTAGCCATTTTGTTTTCGAATTTGTACATTTATAGTGACAGTTCTTGGATCTTTGTTATTATAAGATGTAGTTCTTTCTTCACTGCACTCTCCTGGTCTAGGTTCTTCGAGTTGCTCATCTTGAGATCGCCAGTAGAAAACTTCTTAAACAAGAATAATGAAAAAAATTCTCTTGCTTATGTATTAATTTTTAGAAAATAATAGAGTTTAGGTCAATCTAACTTTTAGTATACTTTGTTAGATTTTATTTAAAATTAAAGTATATTTCCTGTCAGGATATTAAAATCTAAGCAGAGCTATGGATTTCTGCTGCTATAAGACTGGCATCTTGGCCATGCCCCCCCCCCAAATGACACTTAAATTAACACAATATTATGATAGACTCAAAAATGTGTTAATATTGCAAATACAACCATATAGGAAGCTAAACCTAAAGCAGGGGTTTTAGAATTTTCAATTATATAAATGAAGATTTGTTCCATTTATTTATGAAAGGTATAAAATTTGTACCTTCTAATAAGGTAAGAATTAGTGACACTCTAACTGAGTTAAAGCTCTTCGTAAGAAAATTAAATTTGAGCCTTTTATATAAAGACTCTATTAGAGAAACTTATACTGGTGTAACATCTTCATGCTTGAAGAAGAAGAGCTGTTTCAATCCCCCGTTGCATCCACTGTTGAATACCTTTGAAAAAATACGTTGTCAGGAAATATAAGGAACATAAACCAAAATATTTTAACTTAACTAGGACTGAGAAATTATTAGAACAACTGAGAAGTGATAACAATTTAAGGTTTATGAAACCTGACAAGGGGGAGGCATGACTGTCGTGAATAAGGTTGATTACAATAACAAGATTTTTTGCATGTTGCAAGATGAAACTAAATATGAATGTGTGTCGAAGAATGAAATCAACATATCTTATAGGAAGATCAGGTTATTATTAGAGGATTCATTATTTCAAGGGGTGATTAATGAAGAAATGTATAATTTTCTGTATATTGAACAACCTATTATTCCAATTGCCTTTGGGATACCTAAGACTCACAAAAATGTAAGTGATCCACCATATAGGTTAATAATTGCTGGTAATAATAGTGTTACATACCCTTTGGGGGTGTTTGTGGACCATGTGGTCAGGAAAAGTTTGGTGCCCATTGAGCATATATTGATCGACTCCTGGGATTTTTTAAAAAGAATTAAGAATGAATACTATGGTAGTGAAGTGTGCTTTTCTACTATAGATGTGGTCGATTTATTTACTTCAATTCCACATGAGAAGGGTTTAGAGTTCTTCCATGAGGCATTGGTTGAAAAGACTAATTTGGGTAATACCATGATTAATTTTATTATGGTCTTGATGGAAGTCATTCTAAAAAACAACTTTTTCATGTTTGAAGGGGAATTTTCTCGGCAAGTTGCTGCTGTAGCCATGGGTAGCAGTTGTGCCCCCCTTTTTTGCTAATTTAGTTATGTACAAATGGGAGACCAACTTTATTTTTCGGAGCCCATTTACGGATAAGTGGTTGGTTTATCTTAGGTTTTTAGATGACTTATTTATTTTATGGAAGGTAGATGGTTCTCATGAAATTTTTATGGAGTTTTTAAACGATAGATGCGAGTATTTTAAATTTACAGGTTCCTTCGGGTCCTCTAATATCAACTATTTAGATGTATTTTTGTACAAAGATCTTGGTAAATGCTGTTTCCAGTCTTGTATTTATAGGAAACCGACATTTTCTAATGATTATCTTGCCTTTTCTAGTTGTCATCCCTACTATGTTAAAAGGAACATAGTTAAGGGACAAATGGTCCGTGCTGTGAGAATGTGCTCTGATATAGATTTTGTGATCTCTGAAACAGATAAGTTGGTTGATATGTTTAGAGCTAGGGGTTATCCTTTGAAGTTTGTGAATGACATTAAGGAACAAGTGGTTAAAGAATGGGGTTTGAGATTTAAACCATTACTTGGTACCACTGAGATTACCCCTGTACTAGATAGTAATACTGGTTTGGACTATACTAAATCCATGGTGTTGATTGAGGGTGAAACATCTGTCCAAGTTAAAAACATTATTTTGAATAATTGGAGTATGTTTAAGTGTAATCAGGAATTATGGTCCACTGTTGGTAACCAACCTACTTTTACTTATAAGGTTAACATGAATTTAAAAAGTTTATTTGAAAATCATGGGCAGGCAAGGAAAACTAACAACAGGGGGACCATTAAATGTGGTGCCTGCGATTATTGTAAATATATTATTAGTACCCCTTCTGTGCTGTTGGGACGTTACAATATTGAAGTGAGTTTTAGAACAGTGACTTGTAACACTCCAGGAGTTGTTCATTTAGCAGTATGCCAACCATGTAAACAATATTATGTAGGAAAGACGGAAAGAAAGTTATGTAGGAGGATTTATGAGCACCTATATAGCATTTCTAAAAATGATGAAAAAAACGCACTATCTAAACACATCAAAGCTTATCCTGATCACTTTTTTCAGTTTGGTATTCTTGAAGTGGTAGGTAAGGATATAAGAGGTGGGGATTGGAATAACCATCTTTTAAGGGCAGAAGCTAGATGGCAATTAGAATTGAATGCCACTGTCCCACCTGGTCTAAATGACCACGTATGCATTGTCTGAGCTTAAATTTAGAGCTTATAAACTGTGAAAGGCAATATGTCCTATGTTTTAGGTTTTATTACATCTTACTATATTATAGTTTGACATCATATTTATTGTAACATTATTATATAATATTTTTTGTATTTTTTTATATGGAAGGTTTACAACCTATTTTCTATTATCTATTTATTTTTTTTCTTTAAGAATTGTTCTGCTATGATGATTGGTTAATTGGTTTCAATTGGGGGTATTGGCAGATATTTAAGTGAGTGTTTTTTCATGGATCACTGTTCTGATGAAGTCAACTGACGAAAGCACTTAACATTTTGTTGTTTTTTGTGAAAATAAACTGTGTCTTTGTGGTTGGAGGATATTGGCTACGAGGTGAATTTGTTTGGACATTTTGGTTGAGTTTCACCTGTTCTGGCACTGATTTCTGGTTAAATTATATACAGTTACACAAGAACCAAAATCACTTAATCTGATCATTAGAGTAAAATGCTAAAACAAATTAGGAGCTTGTGGGCTCTTCAAATTTTCAATGAATGATGCATCCAAGGTGGAGAAGACAAGAAGAAGAGGGGGGAATATTGTCCATATATAGTAGATACTGAAGATCTCAAATATGTATTTTAGTGCTCACATGCAGTTTGCTTCATAGATATCTCAGGACTTTGCAGAAGTATGATTCTGTCATCGGTATGCATTTGAATGTAGGAGTCTGTACAATGCATATGAAATTTATGAAGAAAACAAGGATGTCAGATGAATCCCAGAAGGAAGTTTACAGCACCACAACCTAGGCAAGATCAGATAGACAAAAAGATTTGGTAACTCAGTACTGACTGCAGAAAGCAAAATGTGAAAACAGAGCCCACAGATAATGGAAGTCTTTTGTTCCTTAACATTTTGTACTCTCTTCAGAGTAACAATAAACTGCCAATACCTAGCAGTTATACTGCATTGAATTCTGGGAGGATTTATATCAGTGGCCATTGCATTGCAAGTTGCAAAGGGCTTTTAATGTACTGTCATGCAATGCAGGAACCTGAGATAAGAAATGCAGGGGCTTCTAGAATAATTTTAGTCAGTAGTCGCCATACTAGAATTGGGAGAGGATTTTATCATACCACTCCATGTTTGAACCTGACACAAGGCATGTAGGGGATTTTAGGAGGGTCTAAATCACAAGTCACCGTACAACAGATTGTATAGATGGCAGAGGTTCTTTTTCTATCACACCCCATCCCTGTGCTGCAGACATGCCATGCAGTGTGGAGCACACTGTGAGGAAGAATGCAGTCCCATATGTGTTCATCTATATTTCTTTACTACTCATCGAAAGCCTAAATCACAGAGTGCCATTCCCTAAATCTGAGCAATTGACATGGCAGTCAGTGAATTCAAAAGTCATTTCAAAAGTTTCTTCTGGGAGCTTCTTTCATCACAATCTCTCTTCACCAGGCAGGAGGCAACTCCTAACACACCCTGCTTAATTATTTTGATACTGCATTACAATATGTTAGGGGAATATAATAACTTTTTCGATGTGTTTGGGTCAGCCAGATATGTCAGCTTAACTTTTTTAATCAGTACTGTTGATAACATTAAACCAAGGAGGTCTGAAACACTATTCCATTTGAGCAGGCATGGCAGCTACTTTCAGCCTCGGCCACATTTTGTCACGCTGCAAACTCTCTGGCATGCTACTAAATAAGCAGACATGTCCAGGAGACACCATGCCATTGGTTTCCACAATATCTTATAGGGTACGTTCTTCTGTCCAAACATGCATCACTACCATTGTGGCTGGAACTTGCATGCTTGCTTGTTTTGTTTTTTTTATTATTATTATGCTAAGCTGCAAAACACATGCAAAGCATGCCAGTTAATGTCTGTGGAAATTGATTTATGGTTATTAATGACATAATTTACATTTTATGAGTTCTAGACTTCTGGAAGCTGTACCACTGATTATTAAATGTAGTTTCCAATCATTTCTATGATCCAGTTATATCTATAGTACATGTATATTCAAAATTGTAACAAGCTCTGAGTACAGATCACTTATTAACACAGACAGACAATTTTTACATGTAGTTAAAGTAGAACTATGTCAGATTATTGACGTTCCAAAACTTTGAAAGTCATATAGCTGAGACCATATCATCAAAATTTCGGAACTCCAAACATTAAAAAAATATATATTTTTAACTTTTTGCAGGGGGCAAGCCCCCGTGCACCCCCCACAATCACTACTAATTAGATATACCAACTCCAGATCACGCTACGTTGCAAAAAAGGGTAAATTTCCCATTCTGTGTTGTACAGCAATCTCCATTCAAAATGTTTGAAGTTTTAATACTTCGATCATATGGTCCCGACCATATGACTTTCAAAGTTTTGAAACTCTGATAATCTGATAGGTATCTGTTAAAATATATGTTATAGTAAAAGTGTGTTCTGGCATAAAATTTAGAACTCCATAATTCTCATATTTTCAATACTAAGATGTTCTAAATTCTGGAGTTTTATGGTATTTTCCTGGAAAATAGGAAAAACAGCATCACTGTTAATAGCAAACCTGGTCTCCAAATCACCTATTCAATTTGTTTTTAAAACATGCCCCTTCTGCATGTTGAAAACTGAACCTTATATATTTTTCACTAACCACATTTACTGTGACACAAATGCAGACATTGTAAAGCTGTCCTCACTGACATGAATAAGTACAGAAAGGAGAGAAATGATGCAAAGGTATTGTTAAACAAGCAAAATAATATGACAGGCAGATAGTACAACGTGGCAGGGGGTAATAGTACAACGTGGCAGGGGGTAATTCATATTTACTTGTTTTATGAGGAGCTTATTTTGTCACTCAGGCAGTGCTTTTGTGACCAAATAATTCACGCCACCATGGGAAATGTCTGAGTTACCCAGACCTCACCAATGTGTATCGAATATTATATCCTCTTTAACACGAAGCTACCCCAATACTATATGGAACAAATAAGGGCAACAGGCATTATGCAGGGAAAAGGGATCCAAGGACCTCCTTCAGTAATAATCAGAGATTGCAGAGGTGACCTCTGTGTTTTATTTTGCAGTAACTAGGATTTCTTTTCTCATAAAGCATGAACATGAGTAAAAGGGTTTGCCATTCCTTTAATTTTAATCTTATCAGTAATCCTGTAAACCATATGCTTCTGGAACAATTACATTATTAGACAAAGTCCTTTTACTCCCACCTATCTAGTGTGGCAAAATATACATGCAAAGAACATGCCAGTAATTGCCTCCTAGAAGCTTAAAATGCAGAATGCCAATTTGTTTTCCCTTGGCTGATGCCGTACAGTTCCTTTAATGAAAGGAAAAGTATTTCCATCGATTATGGGGAGGTTTTAATTGGACATAACTGGGATTACTTGCTGCAAACTACTTTTCATCAAGCATGAAGGAAATATGAATCATGACATTGGAAACTTCATTATGAAACTGTTAGAGATGAGTAACCCTGACGGCTGTGCCCCATCTCTGATCTGATTCATGATGCGTGCTCTCGCTTATCTCTCCTGTCATGGAAGCTGTACAAAAAAGACTTCTGCGAAGAAGCTTGCAATTTGCTGACTGAAATTTCAATAAGCACATTTCCAGCATTCAGCAGACAGAAATGGGGAAAAAATATGCAGTGCTTAAGTGTTTCATTTGTCAGCAGGCCAAGAAAAGGGATGATTCTCCAGGGGCAACAAAGCAGCAGTCCACTTTTGTAGCTTTTAAGCCAATTATAGCAGCCTTTATTGTTATATATAATACAAGATGGGTATAGTATCTTCCTTCTGATACACTGTTCTGTGCCACAACTGCAATATGCCAATGTCTCTGTCATACATAAATGTGACACTATTATACCCACAATGCCAGTGCTTATCCGCACTAAGGAAGCTGCATGAATTTATAGTACAGAATCAAAGAAACAGGCCAGAGCATTTCTAAATAAAGGGAAGAACTCAGAGCTTTGGGGACATGCCTTGCACAACATTACTTAAATTTTCAGCTTTTATGCATTGCCGTTCTATATATCCTACCTCCTGTTTTGAGTGGCAAATTGTTTGTTTTCTAAATAATGCTTTTATTCACTAAAATGTTTAATGGTAGGTGCCTGTGAGTATATGAGCCTTTTATTTTCAGTACAGACCTGTATCAAAGAGCATAGAAACAACACATTATTGATCAGATGTTATCAGTGTAGTATTACATTACAGTAAGCATAATGCAGGAGTTTGACAGATACATAATATGAAAACACCGTATAAAAGATGAATAACTGGGCAGGAAATGGAAGGTTTACATGACAGCAAATATTAATGGATCATACAAGGGCAAAGCATATCAAGTCAAACATGTAAATCAGACACTGATATGTTAAGCAGAAGGTATAAGCAAGGCTAAATGACGTACAGAAGAAATATGGCTGTGGAAGAAAAGTCATGACCTTTAAAGCAGTTGGTTTCATGGAGTAGTAGCAAACAGTAATAGTGTTTGTGACAGTCGCACTTGTAACCTGATTTCAGTTTTAGTCCCTTGGTCCCAGCTGATTAGAGGAAGGTGCAGTAACTGAACAGTTTCTTTATCACTGAAGTTGCAACTGACCAGTTTCTTTATTCCTCCATTTGATGAGGGATGGTGATGCATGCTACCACTGATGGTTTAAAATCATTTTCTCTAATGTCCTTATAGATATTTAGATAGTATACTCACTTTTATTGTGTGGTATTTTTTTTCCTTACAACACAGTGCAGAAGAATTTATTGGAAAATAAGTGAAATGACATCTACAGCCCTGCTGTCATGCATGCTTCACTCCTACCCCCCCCATGCAAAGGACATACTACAGGTGTAAATCACCAGTTGATCAGCATCATACTTCTCAACGTCTTAGTACAAGAAATCTGGACAAAGCCTAAAATAATGGTGGAACAAAAGCACAAAAAGAGGGACATATTTTAAATACTGCTGTTATAAACTTAGAAAGTGGCTAAAATAGCAGGAATTGTGTTAGCATGTGTTTTCTGTAGGATATGAAGCCTGGAACTCAAATGGATGATTTAGTGACTTCATTCCTCAGTGATTTACAAGAAAAACACATGTTTTATGAGGAACAGACCTCTAAAATACCTGGCAAAAATCTGGACATTGTCTGAAAATCAGGGCAGTTGAGAGGTATGAAATGTCAGCATTGTCAAGGGAAACCAGAGTGCAGGTTCAAGAGGCAAAAAAGTTGTTGTAACACAACTTTTTCTTTCATTACTTATTTCTTAGGATAGTGTACCCATCAACAAGTTAAAAATTACAAAAATTTGTAATTTAAAATATGCAAGGAAACTCGCAGCTTGAAACGCAGGCATCTGTCAACTATGTGCTACTGGGAAGTAGCTCTGTTTTATCAGCCATTACTTCTTACTTTCTCACAATCCCACAATACTACAATAAAGCACTCGCTGCCTGTCAGGAAAAGTAATCCATTTTGCACTTGTCATTAAAATGTAGGGAGAATACAGCATAAAGCTGCCTTTGGCAAATTGGTTATTAAATAATGCTGTTAACAGCCGTTCTTGGCATTAATACAGTAAACTCTCAGTTAACTGGCACCTATGGGGAATGGTAGATGCTGCATATCTGTAGTTTCTGGTTGCTTGAGAGTTCGATAAAAAATAGGCTTGACTAATACTGTACCCTATGCTATTTGTTTGGTTTGACTTGTTCTCAGGTTGGAGAGAGGGAATTTATTCCTATCTTCCTTTTTAAAATTCTAAAACTAAAAATGTAAGGTATGTTTTTGAGGGGGGAAACAAAGTGCAACACCTGACAATTGTACTGTATTTTTTCAATATTTTGTTTGACAGTTGCTTGAGAGTGTCAGTTGCTTGAGTTCTGGTTAACTGAGAGTTTAATGTATTTTATAGTCATCAGAGTTGCACTCTTGACTCCTGAATTTAGTTTGGCCTACAAAAGACTGCTGCATGGAGGTCACCATAATGTAACAATGTAGCAGTAACAACCATACATGACTGTTTGTCACATAGCAGTTGTAACAAGCATCCCCGACTGCCTAATGATACAGAGCAGTAGTACAAACCACGCCTGACTGCTTGTGACACAGCAGTTGTAACAAACATCCCTGACTGCCTAATGATACAGAAAAGTAGTACAAACCACGCCTGACTGCTTGTGACACAGCAGTTGTAACAAACATTCCTGACTGCCTAATGATACAGAGCAGTAGTACAAACCACGCCTGACTGCTTGTGACACAGCAGTTGTAACAAACATCCCTGACTGCCTAATGATACAGAGCAGTAGTACAAATGACACCTGACTGCTTGTGACACAGCACTTGTAACAAACATCCCTGACTGCCTAATGATACAGAAAAGTAGTACAAACCACGCCTGAATGCTTGTGACACAGCAGTTGTAACAAACATTCCTGACTGCCTAATATTACAGAGCAGTAGTACAAACCACGCCTGACTGCTTGTGACACAGCAGTTGTAACAAACATCCCTGACTGCCTAATGATACAGAGCAGTAGTACAAACCACACCTGACTGCTTGTGACACAGCACTTGTAACACACATCCTTGACTGCCTAATGATACAGAGCAGTAGTACAAACCACACCTGACTGCTTGTGACACAGCAGTTGTAACAAACATCCTTGACTGCTTAATGCTACTCTGAGTAAATACAAACCTGGATTGTCTGATTAACAACCAGCCAGAGCAGAATAATGTTACATTGCAGTACTAAGCGTCAACTATTCCCGACTGCCTAATGTTATGTAGTAGTAATGACATTGATCCCTGACTAATGTTAAATACTGCCGTGTGTAGGGCAAAGTATTCATTGAATACCACTACTTTTTCACAGACATCTGTAATCTCCATCCCATCTTTACTCAGTCTAGGCAGATGTTCTTCATGTTTCACTGTTACAGTCCTCACATTTGGGTTATCCCTGCCAGGGTAGCCCTCGGCCAGCCCGAATACCAGAGACTTACCATTTCTATGTTGGTTGCTGTTGCTTGAGGGCTGATGTCAGGTCATCAGTGGTATAAAGTAAGGCAGCTAATGCCATTACATCAGTCTTTGCCATGGAGCACAAAACAGAAGCAGTTCACACGAGTGCCGGTCGGCCACTACCTGAGTTTTCGTTTCCGAATTTAAGTTGAAGTCTTCTAAAGCTAAGTACCCCATTAGGGGTCCTATTTTCTTGCACTAACTGATGTCAGAAAAAGTTAATTGTTTTACCTGTGGAAAGCAAATACCACACCGAGACTTCCTCTCTTACTGCGTCACTTGTCTAGGCCCAGACCAGAACATCCCCCGTTGTCACTTTTGTGTTTTGTTTAATGCCAGAACTATCCATCATTGGGCCCTTATTGTAGCCAGATATTTTCATTTACAGTCCTTGAATTCCAATAGCCATCTGGCAGCAGATCCACTGAAAAAACATAAAGATAAAGACAGAGACAGACCGCACAGATAAAAACCTACTGAAGACGCTTCCATTAAGCTAGTCGTCAGAACTCCGGTACTCAGTGAGGTGATTTTGCAGACCCTGATGCCTGCTTCAGTTGATTTGCAGACCGCTAATGAGACCCTTTTGGAGTCAAAACTCTTCTTCACACTACCGAATCTTGACACAAACTGATGTCTTCTTTTGCGACAACCGTTCTTTTAAAAACGACCGAGTTTCTTAGGCCCAGGGTCAAACCATACCCAAGAAACCGACTACCCACTCTCAGGCGCCTGCTACCTTGCCTCAGACTCAAGTGCTTAAAATGGCGGAAGACCTTATCATGTTTCTCAGGGGAAGCCAAGCTACCCCGTCAAAAAGGAAAAGAGATCTGTCCCCAGTAGTTTTATTCTGAACAAGAGTCAGATAAATCTGATGCATCTGACTATGAAGACATGCAACCCCTGTCCATTTATGAGGATTTTGATGCAGAGGACTCCATTCCTTCAGCCTCTCTCACAGAGGATTTTTGCTTTGGGGAAACCCTGCATACTTTAAGGGAGCATTTCCAATGGGAGAGTCAGGCCTACCCAAAGTCTAAAAAGAGACTCAGGGAATTCCTAGACCTTCCATCACACAGACCCTTGGCCATCCCCCCAGTCCTAGATGTGTTGGAAGATGTTTTCCTTGAATCCAGCTTGACTCCTGATGCATTACCTCCTGCTCCCAGAAAACCGGACCGGTACTACAGAGTCCCTGACTCTCACAAATATACTTTTAAAAATCCTACAGCTGACGCTGAGGTCATTTTTCAAGGGCCTAAAGGGATTAAAGCTACCTCTGCTAAGAATCCCACCCCCTTAGACAGGAATTCCCAAGCATTGGACAGATGGGGTAAAAAAGTATACACCTCAGCTACTCTTGCTATCAGGGCACTAAATTGTCAGTTCCATATGCTTAAATATCAGCAACATGCTTTGGAACTCTTTAAACAAAAAATGTGTACATTTCCTGCTTGGGCAGAATCTAAAGATTTGCAATATTTAATGCATTCTGCAAGTCAAGTAACTAAACACACTTTGCACTGTGGTTTTGATGCCCTAGAAGCTTCTTGCAGGGCAACAGTCACTAGATCTGTCATTAGAAGACATGCATGGCTTAAGGAACAACCCCTGCCAGACCATGTTAAATCTAAATTGTTGGATGCCCCCTTGGAAGAAGATAACTTATTTGGCACTAAAGCAGAAGAGATCTTAAAAAAGATGGAAGAAAAAGCAAAATCTATGCAAACTGTTAAAGATTTCTTACAGGTCCAGCCCTGTAGGTTCAGCAGGCATTGTCCCTCCAAGCACTGGTTTTCCTGCTCCGAGTAAACAGGCCCAGTGGAAGCAGGCCCCCCCAGACAGCAGCCTCAGGGAATGCAGAGATTTAAGCAGTGGACTACCTCCACTTCAAAACAAGGGATTTCTAAGCCACCCCCTTATGGATAAGAACTCACAATGACTCACCTCCTCTGGTCCTCCCCTCTGCTCACCTTCACTTGCCCCTAGGAGGAAAACTCTCCTTTCACTCAAGCACCTGGGCCACCATTACCAAGGACCAATGGGTTCTGAACATTGGGTCTCAGGGATACAAATTCTCCTTCCACGCCCTTCCAACCCCAAAAGGGTTTCCAGATCTACCACCAAATCAGTGGGCAGAGGCTCAACAGCAAATCCTTCCCCCTGCTCTCTTTGAGGGCAGTAGAGCACATTCCTGCAGAACAGATAGGCCAAGGCTTCTACTCCAGATGTTTTCTGGAGCCCAGAAAAGATGGCAGCTGGCACCCCATCCTCAGCCTATCCATTCTAAACACCTTCCGGGTGATCCCAAAATTCAAAATGCTCACCCTCCAGCACCTGCTACCCATGCTCTCCAAGGATGCCTGGCTAGCCACCCTGGATCTAAAATAGGCCTACCTCCACATTCCTATCCGGGAATCATCCAGAAAATATCTCAGCTTCAGGGCAGGATCTCAACATTTTTAGTTCTCTGCGCTTCCCTTTGGCTTATCCACTGCTCCCAGAGTATTCACAAAATCCCTGGCTCCAGACATTGCCTTTTGCTGAAAAAGAAATATTCAAATTTATCCCTGCTTAAACGACTGCCTTATTCAGGCAGACAGCCAGGAAAAGCTGCTCAAGCACCTGGCCTTTATAAAGAACCTACTAACCTCCCTAGGGTACAATATCAATGAAAAGAAATCAAAACAGGTGCCCACCCAAAGGATAATCTTCTTGGGCACAGCATCCCAGATGGCATTCCTTACACCAGAGAAGCAAATTTCCATGTCAGTCTACTTCTCTCAACTGGCCACCAGGCCCCAGCTTTCTGCAAGGAAAATCCTGCAGGCTCTGGGGTTCATGGCAAATTGCATTCTCCTCAGTCCATATGCCAGACTGCATATGAGGAAACTTCAGTGGTACCTAAAGAGCCTTTGGTGTCAACACGCTCAAGACCTGAAAACTCTTCTACCTATAATTACTTGCCTCAGAAAATAATTTATTTGGTGGGCAACAGCATGCTCCCACAACAAGGGACTGCCCTTCTCCCCACACCCCACCACCCAAACCCTAACCACAGATGCATCAGACTATGCTTGGGGTGCACACCTGGATGGCAGGTGCATACAGGGCCAATGGAGCCCACAGCAAATCCCCCTGCACATCAGTCTAAAAGAGATGATGGCTGTGAAGCACACATTGATAGCTTTCAAACCCCTTCTTTCTCCAGGCATTCTCCTGATCAAAACCAACAACACCACTGTGATGTGGTACTTCAACAAGCAGGGAGGTACTCACTCCTACCCTCTATGCATGCTGACCATGACCCTTTGGCTCACAGCCTCTTCCATGCAACTACACCTGTTAGCAGACCAATTAACCAGAAACCTTCTGGATCCACATGAGTGGCAGCTCAACAGAAGTACCTTCACCCTAATAACTCAGAAATGGGGAATCCCGAAGGTTGACCTCTTTGCCTCCCACACCAACCATCAGCTCAGTAAATTCTGCACCAGGAAGCATCACTGCATGGCTTGGAAACTGGATGCTTTGTCCTTCCCCTTAGTCAGCCTCTCTATCTATGCCTTTCCTCTCCTTCCTCTTATCCCCAGGGTACTGCTCAAAATAAGGGGGAAAAACCAAGAACCATTCTTATAGACTGGCCCCGACAGCATTGGTACCCCTTGCTGCACAGCCTCTCCCCGCTGCCTCCATGGCATCTTCCTCAGATTCCAAACCTACTAACCCAGAGGGAAGGGGAATTCATGCATCTCCAATTGCAGACACTCAATCTGGCAGCTTGGCTTATTCCCTAACCCCAAACCAATCTGTGATCCTCAGTAAACAGGTTCTGGATGTTATCTGTGAGGCCAGACACCACAGCACCAGAAAGTGTTATGCAGATAAATGGAAAAGATTCTGCACCTGGATCCAGGCTAAGTGGGGCCAGTATGGCACAGCCCTCCATCCCTCTCATCCTGGATTAATTAGCTGACCTACTACACAGTGGTCTCTCTTTCTCATCTATAAAAAATTCATGCCTCTGCTATTTCTGCTCACTTTCCCACTGAACAGCCACTTTTCTCACACCCTTTGATCAAACAGTACCTCAGAGGGGCTAGCAATTTGAGGCCCCCCCAGAAGGGCAGCTACACTGGCTTGGAACCTTAACTTTGTCTTGGAATAGCTCACCCTGCCTCCTTTCGAACCAGCTTCTTCTGCAGAGCTAAAATTTCTCTCCTGGAAGACAGCCTTCTTTCTGGCCATCACTTCAGCCAAAAGAGTCTCTGAGCTGCAAGCACTCATGGCTGTGGAACCCCTCATAGTCTTCCATACAGACCGGGTTTCCCTCAGAACTAACCCATCCCTCATGCCCAAGGTAGTGTCCAGTGTGGCTCTCAACTAATCCATTCATTTGCCTACCTTCTTTCCTAATCCCCAGTACAAGGGGGAAAGGATTCTTCACTCTCTACAGGACTAAATTCTTCAGAAAGTCTGATCAATTGCTGGTTAGCTTTGCTACAGGGGCAGAAGGCAAAGCCATCTCAAAGCAAACCATTTCCAAATGGATAGCACACTGCATCCATTTCTGCTACAAACAGCATAGTAAGCCCCCCCCCCCCCAAAGGGGTCAGGACACACTCCACCAGAGCAGCCACCACCTCTGCAGCTTTCCTGAGAGGAGTCCCCACCAGGGACATCCTGGAGGCTGCCACCTGGACATCTGTTCACACTTTCACCAAGCATTACCACCTGCCTCTCTTCTCCAAATTCAGGGCAGGGTTTGCCTCTGCAGTCTTGCAGGGCATCATAGCCAGTCCATAGTTTCCTTGAATGCCTCCACCCATTTCCTCAACTTTGGAAATCTACCCAAATGTGATGACTAGAACAGTGAAACATGAAAAACATAGTACAGTTGTGTACACTTACCATAAATGTAGATGTTCGAGTGTATTCACTGTTGCAGTCCTGGTTTCCCTTCCTTCATCCCTCTTTTTTTTCTCTTTCTCATTTGGTTACCTTTCTTCCTTATTGTTCTCCTTTCCTTACAAGGGACATATTGGTATTTGTGTTCCACTGGTGGGGTTCTTCCACCAGAACATGGCCTCCTGCTTTGGGGGCTCCTGACAGGTTAGGGCAAGAAAAACTAATGTAATGGTATCGGCTGCCTTACTTTATACTACTGATGACCTGACATCAGTCCTCAAGTGACAGCAACCGAGACAGAAATACTAAGTCTCTGATATTCAGGCTGGGATAACCCAAATGTGAAGACTGCAACAGTGAACACACTCGAACATCTACATTTATGGTAAGTGTACACAGCTGTACTTTATGCCTCTTCCTTCTCCATTCTGCTCAGCACCTATAATGTCCTTTCTGTCAGTCTTGATCCCTTCTGCTAACTTCCCTTCATATTTAGCCTTGGCTGTACTTACTATTTTTGTAGCTGTTTAGCTATCATCCTTTTACTGTGCATCAATTACCTCCCCACTCCATTCTGTCTATCTCTCATGGTCCTATCTTTTGCCCAGCTTGCTAGCTGCACATTCCTGTGTAGTCACAATAGCCTCCTTCCCTTTTTTTCTCTTTGTCTCGTTCTTACATTCTTGTACATAGCCATGCATACTCCATCCTTGATGTCTCCTAACTTATCCATGAGGATTACTAGCACAGCATAATCCAGTGTTCTAAAATCCCATGCCATCATTGCTGTCTTACTCTGTTTTTACCCCTCATCCTACTCTAAACTGCACAGTGCATTGATCACTTTTGACTAATAAAGCCTTAGCCTCGACATCCATGCATACCCTCTGAATGCTTAGGACTGTGTCCAAAATTCTATCCTTTTCAGTACAGTCTTGCAATAATTGTCTGAAACTCTCAAGGTACATGACATTATCCAACTCCCACTCACCCTCTGCCTAGTAGTTTAGAATATTCCTGTCTACTTCTGTCAGATTCAGATCCACACGAGTATTGCCCTCTTCATCCCACCCATGAGGATTACCCTCTTCGTCCCATCCATGAGTATTACACTCTTCCTCTGACCCTGCCCCTCCTTAATTTCTTGTATTCAAATGACTCATGCATGATCACCTCTTGTTCAGTCTCCCTTAGTTAACTTGTCACTGCTGTTTGCACATCTGTCCTTCCAATATATGTTCCTTCTTGTCTTTTTCATGGCAACATATCCCACTGTCTCCCTTATCCTTAATGGCTGCCACTCTGCTTGCCTGTTCTCTTTTGACAGCCTGTGCTTATGTTCTCCTGTATTCTGATTTTTTTTCCTCTTCTGCCCCATTCTATTAGCTCCCTTTTGCTTCTTAGGTACGTACTTGACTAGCTGCCCTTGTGGGCCATTTTAAGCATAACAATTTCCTCTTTTGTGCTCAGAATAACTTATCTCACTTGGTTATAGATTGCCCTTACCTAATTCATGGCCAATAATTATATATTACCCCTAATGAGAATGATTGGGATCATAACATAGTAAATTGGGGGGAGCCATGTATGGAATAAAGCATTTACGAGCTGCCTCTGTCCATTAGTAGTACAGTGGCAGTCCTTGGGTAAATTTTCTATTTCCCATCATAGATACAAATTGCACTTGAATATAAATAAAGAATAAAAAGCCTCAGTTACTCACGGCAGAAATAAAAATAGTTTATTTAATAAAAATGTTACCGCTTTCACGGTTTAACGAACCAGTGCAGCAGACATCTACAGCAATGCAAAATCAGGTTTTAAAACAGTATAATTAATAACATCATTGAGATAATTAGATCAAAACACCTTAAAGGCACACTGTCCTAAAAACTATATAAAGTGCACATGACATTAATCTGAAATCTAGGGAAATCAATGTCTCAGTGGTCTGGCTTCTAGGAAAGGTTTAAGTGAGACCTTACTATTGAGGCCTGGAGATTTATCGGCCTGCAGCCGTAATATCCATTTTTGTTCAGCTGCCTCTGTTCTGTTTTTAAAATCACCACCTCTAATTCCTTCTTCCAATATTTCCAATGCAAAAAAAATAAAGGTGTGATTAGAGCCTTCTTTTAAAACATGTTCTGCTTGTGCATTAGTCTCGTTAGCATTACGAATGTCCCTACAATGTTCTAAAATCCTATCCTTTAGCACATGGTTAGTTTTTCCAATATAGAAAGCATAACAAACCATGCAAAAACAACTGAAACTTAAAGTGCATATACATACACCATCACAATTTAACTGATTATTAAGTAACATAAGAATCATGAAATAAGCCTTCATAGGTATAACAGTCTTCCACATCTTTACAACCACCACTTTTTCATGTAAACATTACTTTTCCTGCACACTCTCGCTTGCCTAAACTATATACAGCTAAATTCAAGCATACATGATTGCCATAAATGACAATTGACTCATTTGTGCCTTGTGTCTTTTTTGCACCCACCCATACCTACTTGAGCATTCAGCCTTTTGCGTTACATCCACGTATGTTATGTATGCGCCCTTCCCTTCATTTCCTTTACCATTTCCGCTGACTCTGTCATTAATGATAAGTAAACGTATGGTACTATTTTTCTGTACTATGCAGCATTTGTATAAGGACAGCACAATCCTGTTTGGGCTCCAGTAATCAATGTGATAAATGTTCTTTGATTAGATCTACTCCCTGCAAAGGTGAAAAGCTGAAAATAATGTGAGTTTCAAACTGTAAGTCATTTAAAGATCTAAAGAAATAATAAATCTGTGTAAAGTAATGGTAATCTAGTATTGTATAAAAGGAAATTGTTAATAAACCTTAAAAAGGGCACAGTATACTCAAATCAAGGGGTGGCGTAAGCCATACAGAATCGGGCTAGGCTTATAATTGCCCCAGGGTAGATAGCCTAGTATGAACCTATGAACCTATAATAAGATTTTTTTTTTTTTCTGGAGCCCAGCCTTGATTTTGAATGCCAGATGAAAATGGGTGTTGTTTTATTTTTTTTTCCAGACCTTGTTTTACTAGGAATCTTAAATTTGTTAAATAATAAAAAAATTCAGAGTATTACATATAATAAATATTTATTTATTTATTGTAATTCTTTATTCTGTACAGATGCATTTATCAGGTAAAACACGTGCCATGCAGCTTACTTTGTAAACAATGTATTTAATCAGACTGTAAATGGACAAATGGATAATAAATTAGTAAGCAAAAAAAAAAACTGAGAGAAAAAAAAATATTTGGGCCTTATTACACTTTTCTAAATGAGAATGACATACAGGTTTCATAGCTGAAGCTATTCCTCTACAGTGCTTGGTTCTCTAGTTCAGTTCTTCCTGAGGTATCTTATGTGTGGAGTCTGGAGTCTTTATTTCCTCCCTATGTTTGTGTGTTTTTTTTCTGGGTTTACCATTTCCATCTTATATACAGAAGGCATGCCAAAATGTGAATTAGCAATCCACACAGTTGCACGTGTCTGTCTGTGGGTGTCTGTGTGTATGTGCACATACGTAACCTCTCAACTGTCCCAATTATGTAGGGACACCATGTGATGATATGGGCAAGTGCCAGCATAGCCAGCTGGAGTTTTGTAAAGAATGATATGCCCTTTGGATGTGTATTGTTATCATCAGTACTGAATTCCTGTCTCAGCTTCAAAGGAGAATACTGTGAGAACCTACAGTCAGATGACCAGATGAGGTCATTCTGCCAGCCCTCCTGGAAATTATATTTTAGATACTACAAACACAGATTTCAGAGTATTAAGTATTCTGTTTGGGATGCTTGACTAGAAAGACCCTCACCCACAGCATCTTGCCTTGCCATAGTAAGTAACTTAACTAGGGAACAGTAAAACTCTCTTACATTCAGTCAGGAATATAGTGAAGCTTAGTTTAGAGAGTGTTTTTCTTTATTTGTATGAGTTTGTCCTTCAATGTTCTTTTCAATATTTCCTGTGATCTAAACTCTGTGGTTTACAATGAATATATATTCCATGTTTTCATGCTCTTTTATTGTTTATTATTAAATATACTTAAACTTTTATTGTGGCTGGTCCTTGTAGAAAGTATTTAACCTTTGAGAGTGCTTATATTTATTTGGTGACACTATGTGGGCCACTCCAGAATGCCTAACTGCCTTGGTGAACTACTACAATTTGTATTAGTATTAATATTAGACAGCATAATTTAACACCCTTTGTTAAGGGCCTTAGAGTAGCTGATTGTGGAGTATCTGGTGGCAGTGATAACTACCTTATACTCCAGGCAGAAGGGGACACAGCATGTAAATCTGTGCTAGCCTTTCCCAGGTGTGTGTGTGTGTGTGTGTGAGTGTGTGAGAAAAATCAAATCTCTCAGTGTATGTGTGTCAGCTACCAGCTACTCGGGGCAGGGACATGAAGTACTGGTCTCGTCTTGGTCACTCGGCTGAGGACCTAACACTACAGCTCTACCAGTGGGGACTCTTATTGGGAACCTGGAGGGAGACAGATATGGAGACATGCAGACCCCGGGATGAGTGTGTTCTCTGCTCTTAAGAGAAATTGTACTTAATGCTGAGATGTCTGCATCTGGAAATACCAAGTGTATCCATTTGTATTCCAAGTGAATGCCCCTCTCCAGTATCAGTGGTGAGGATTCAAGCTCCTTGATTTCTGGACCAGCATGGGGACAACACATACTGGTGGCCATCACATATTAGTAGAAGTGGTGGGCATCACACACCCCTGATTTTTCTCAAATTCTTGTTCCATTCCTCCTAAAATTGGAAATCATTTTGAGAATTTCTAAGATAATAGTGTCAACATTTAAAATGTGTCCCTAATTTAGGGTCTTTTCCTTAGTTGTTTTTTACTTTGTGTCAAATTCTGTCTGCAAA
Source organism: Protopterus annectens (assembly GCF_019279795.1). Lineage (NCBI taxonomy): Eukaryota > Metazoa > Chordata > Ceratodontiformes > Protopteridae > Protopterus > Protopterus annectens. Next base: position 1,647,411,531 of record NC_056741.1, on the reverse strand, counting down.
AGTTGAGAGCTGCCCTGCCCTAGAGTGGGTATCAACTAGGGCTAATATATTTGCCTTATGACCACTGATTGTTGGGATAGAATCCAGCATCCCATCACCCTGAATGGGGTAAAGTGGGTATCAGAGGATGGATGAATGAATGAATGCTGCAGACATATTTACTGTTGTTAAAGCACTGTATATCTACATATTACTGAAAGGTTTACCAGAGTTGCATGTTGTAGATTGTCTGAACCCATATCAGCCAGCTATAATGTGCAAAAATGATTGTTCATAACAGAATACATAAACCAACTCCATGGTCACACAACAATGGAGAAAGTGCAATACCTCACATTTGCTGAAAGTAGTTTTCATTGATAAAGCCATTGCATTGTCTTTCATTCCATTGTCACTAACTTGGGCAACAAAGAACAGATAAAAAAAATAAATACAATGAAATAAAATTCCTTATGGCATGGGTACAAATGGCTGCAGCCTCATGGCTGGGACAAAGAATGCCACAGGCAAAATGAGTAGGGATAAATGTATCCTCAATGGGGTGCCCACAGAATGCCATAGGAAGTGTGTGTACAGATGAATGTATCCTCATGGGGCACACACGATGCCATTGACATTGTGGGTAGAGCTGACTGTATCCTCATGGTCTATACACAGGATGCCAGAGACATTGTGGTTACAGATAAATGTATTCTTAGAGGGTGCATACAGAGTGCCATAGGCAGTGTGGTGCAATTGGTTGTTATCTTCACAGGGTTCATACAGAATACTATATGCATTGTGGTTAGATCTGGCTGTATCCTCATGGTCCACATACAGGATGCAATAGTCATTGTGGGTGCAGATGAATGTATACTCAAAGGGTGCACACGCAGTGAAATAGGGAGTGTGGTACAGCTGGCTGCATACTTATAGGGTGCTCAAAGAATGCCATACACAGTATCAGTGCAGATATATGTGCCCAGTGTTCACACAGAAAGCCATAGGCAGTGTGGGTAGGGCTGAATGTATATTCATGAGATACACAAACTTCCTATTGTCTAATTAAAACATTTATATAAGCAAAAAAAAAGAGGTTTCTTTTACAACAGTTTGGAGAAAACAGAACTTAACTAAACAAACCCAATATTACTCCAACTACCCTAACCTGATTAAACAGTGAATAAATTCCAGCAAACCTCTTAAGTGAATCATGCTACAGTCTTATCATCTATCCTCCTTTTACTCAGCCTGAACCATTGCCTACTCCTTTCTGATAGGACAACACCCTAATGCAGGTGGAAGCAACCTTCATTTTCAAATGAGTTACAGCTCAGTTAATCAGACAAAATCTACAGGACACAAATGGCATTTCATCTTGAACTCCAGTAGTCTTAAAATATCATTTAGCACTGGGAATATCAATAACAAATGGTCCAGACAAGAGGCATGGCTTTACTCAGAAAGATGTCACATTTTAGACTTCACCAAAATATGGCTTTCAAACAATTTTTGCCCCTTCCAGTATATCCTTCCCAGTACTACATTATGTCAACAGTAGGCCGGGTGACAGACAAACTTAAGTTGAACATGTTGCTTTTTTTAATTAACAAAAATGTATTGGCCACTGCATCAAGACTGCAGAGGTTAGAGATGACTGTAAGATTAAAACATCAAGACTACAGAGGTGACTGTAACAGAAAAACATCAGGACTGCAGAGGTGACTGTAAGGGTAAAGCAGTAAGACTGCAGAAGGCAGCAGCAGCAGCAGTTAAAACTGGATTATATTAAAAACAGAACCTCTGCATTGGATACATCTCCCCACTTTCCTCTGTAGCCATCTTGGAGATGATTTTTTCCAGTAGGTGTTCCATGAAATATCATTTTACTTAAATACATGTCACCACTCGCACTTGTATACACAAATGGTCAGTCTCCACAACTTAGAGCAGAACAGTTAGTGTAACAGATGTAATCCAACAACATCAACTAGTTCCACTCTTGATATCATTATCACTAGCATAAAGTATAGATGCCTTAACATAATCATCCTCCCAACTATTCTAAGCAACCTCTGATAAGCAGTTGCATCATGGCCCACCCCCCCATATACTCACATATAACAGCTATTCAGGAATCCAAAAAAAGATATGCTCATTACCCATTTCAACACTCTAGACTGTTCTCCAATATTCAGTCTCACAGATCACAACTTAGCTTTAAACTGATTTTTGAGGAAACTTTTCATCGTACAAGATGCAGTCTTCTATCTGATTAAAATGATATTGAGAGGCTTATCCCAGGCTTTAAAAAAAAGCCTGTGATAGCTAGGGATAAGGAATGGGAAACCTGGAAACAGCCAGAATCCAATATTCCGCTACATCCAAATTAAGAGTAACCAATGCAGCAAAGATGACTTTCATAAGAAATGGACAGAAGCACATACCAGCAACACAAAATGCTTCTAGAAAGAAGAAAGAAAGAAAGAAAGAAATACACAGGAAGTACTGTAGAATCCCCAGTGTTTCCTCTATACAGTCATATAAAGAAAACTGGAATTCTATTAACAACTATAAGCACTTCCTAATAGAAACCCAATTCCCTCCTTACCATACCCGTCTAGTTCTTAATAATGTCTCATAGACCTCAAATTCATCATCTTCCTAACTTTACACAGTACCACCTTACACCCAAACATGGTGCTTAGGTAAAGGTCTGAAAAATGAGTTTAAAAAGCACTGTTGAGAAAATTGGTGCATCTTTCTCTAAGTTGCATCCAGCCTTTCTTAAATTGATACTGCTCATATTGTAAAAATCTCTCACACATATATCACTTGTCAATTACTTCAGGGTTTTCCTTACCCATTTCAAACATATGATCTTGATACCTTTTCCATGAAGTGCAAGGATTTTAGACCTGTAGCCAGTCTTTGCCCACTTACAAAAACCTTCAAAAAATTATGTGTATGAAAGTTTAGACATTGCTAACAAGTATGAGCTACTATGCGATGCCCAACATGGCTTCCATACCTCCTTTAGTATTACGAATGCCATATGCACAGCCACCAACCAAATCTTCTCTAATATGGATGGAGCTAGGTTAACAAGAGGACAATTGTTAAACATGACCAGAGCATTTCAGTCACTCATAATGTCATCCCTCATAAACTAAGAAGGCTCAGTTTTGAAACCCAAACAAGATTATGGTAACAAAGTTACCTTCAAGACAGATCATTCTGGGAATCCTAAAATAATATTTTCTGAAACCAAGGCTCCTTCAAAACAGGAATATCTCCATGTTTAGTCACTTACTCTTATCTAAGATAAAATTGCTACTAGTGAACAAATGAGCAGCCCTACTATTGTCCCAGATTTTTAATATCAACAAGTTTGGGCCACCCCCACCCCCATTAAAATCCAAGTTGCAAACCAGCCATCACAGCTTTGCACTGGGTGATATACTAAGAAGCAATACAAATGAGGATACCTTTTCACTGCTTAGGCTCCGATTTAAGACCACTTTGGACAAAAGGCATTTACAAAGTTTGCAACTGCCATCAAGAGCCAACTCTCAACAGAAATAAGGCAAGAAGATACTTTATGCATGTTCAAAAGCAAGCTGAAGGAGTTACTTCTTAAGGAATCTGTTACAAAGAAAACGGTCAAGCAGACAAAACACACAACTTCAAGCACATTATCAAGAGTGGTGTTGTGTACAATATTCCTGTTACAGTGACTTTTACCATCCTTGATGTGCATTTTATTGTTCTTGCTGCTTTGATAGCAAAAGCTGTGTTGTAAAAATTTGACGTGATTTCTGCCAGGTAAGATGTTCCTAAATATTTGCATACTTGCAACCTTAAAAAACAAAACATTTACAATAACGCACTGCAAACTCATTATTGAATAAAGATGTCACTGCCACATTCTGTGCATTCATGTATTCAAATATTATTTGTAAATCTGCAGTTGTAATTCTGTATCTGCATTGTAAATATTTGTCTACTCAAATTATTTTTTTGTAAATCTGCATTGCTTATAGTTTATTTTTCTAACTAGAGGGATATCCCTTAGTATTTCATGTATTAAATGTTTTCCCTAATGGGCCCAGATCATGATTGAAAAGAGAATGATTACCAACCCACCCACCTGTTATAAAATGGTAGTAAATAAGTAGAGATTCTTTATCCAGGTAATTTAGTTTTGCTGGGACTATTCAAAAAGTAGCGTGTATTGGTTAGTGCAAACATTTTATAATTAGTTTACTTATTCTTCACCCATAGGTTCTGTTCCTGTCAGTCCTTTCCCACCACTCCTGTCAATTTCTCTACTCCTTAGCTGGTTTCCAAAAGTTATCTTTTATCCTAAGACTGTCCATAACAAGCTTGGATATGGTAGAATTCAGATCTGCCACTTTTAACGCTAGTGGTTAGCCACATTTTTTTTTTACTTTGTAAAAACATAACTCTATGTATAATGGTCAGCAGTATGCATGTTCAGTCATTTATGTTTCTTAACTGAGTCGGTGGTAACTCTAAATGGAAATTTTTTAGCTATGACAGACAATAGAGGTGGATGTAGTATATAGCTATTTTAAGCAAGTCAACACAAACACAAAAATAAAAAAATACTGCCATACCACAGAGTTAACCATACAATATCCCTTAATTTAAACAACCATTGAGAGCTTTTGTCCCCCACCACTGGGGACTTCATCAGAATGTAATACAAGTTCAGTGTGAAAGCTTTTTAAATACCTTACAATCAATTACTTACAATTGGCTGGAAACCAATAAGCCAGTAATACTTGAGAACCAAGATCTAATTCAAGAACATTCTTTTCAAAAGTAATTAAAACCATAAAAATTGTGATAACCATACAATTCATATGTTGTAACATTTTTCAACTATAAAACCGCTTTTTTAATAAAAGCAAGTGTTTTCAAACAGCTGAGAGGTATCTGCGCATTGTCACAATACCATAGCACTACGAATTCTTGGAGACAACTATGCATTTAGGATGTTTGGTAGTCTAAGATTTGTTATGTGCATTCACACAGGGAATGAGTTCAGCATCTACAATTATTATATGCAGGCTTCATTATATGTACCACTCCATTTGAAAGTATCACCAGTTAAACAAGGCTTACTACTGTTAGTCCTTCCCCACAAGCCATCACCATGGAGTACTGCTGCACCATTTGGTCCCTCTAACAACCATGGGATGTGAGAGTTGGGTGGATGCTACTCACTCACAGCCATTATTTGGTGGCTTGCAGGCACTTGGTCCACTGAGTATAGCCTTCTCCTCCCTTTTCTTTTTCTTCCTCATCCTACCAGTAGTGCCACATGCAATAACATCATGCAAACAACCATGTACAGCCATATGTATAACTTTACCATATTCTGTTAACTCCAATGTCAGGAAATTCATTGGAAATTCTACACAATTCCACTCCACACCAGATAGTAGGCTGTCCGTCACTGAATGCACCATTGCCAAGAAGATGATTTTGAAGCCACAAAGAAAATATTTGTCATTGGAGATTGATTTGCATACTTGAGAGAGACTGTTCCAGATTCTAAGGCCAAGTACAGCATAGCTCTCAACCCTTTGCCTCCAGAATTAGAGACAAAGTATAAACTTAAGGAAAAGGCCCCAAATTTTAAATGCTGTTACAATTTACTTGTAACTTCTAAAAGATTTCTAATTTTGGGAGGAACAGAACAAAAGGTTTGAACCAAAACTGAGAACAATTTAGCATTATGATGTACAGTCATTTCATATAGCACATCTTTGTTTGTCTTGCAACATCTGATCGGCTGTGTTTAATAGATCTTAAGTCTGTACCATGTCAGAAGGCCTATGAGATTCATGCATTTGTCACTTTAAAAGAGTTTGGGGGCTCTCTTAACAAGGATGTGTGTGTGTGTGTGTGTGTGTGTGTGTGTGTGTGTGTGTGTGTGTGTGTGTGTGTGTGTGTGTGTGTGTGTGTGTGTGTCTGTGTACTCAGTGATGCATACAACTCATAGTTCTGCTTCAAGATTCAAAACTATGTATACTCCAGGGTGAGCTATAACATGCATTAATTTTCATCAGATATGGTAGACCATATGCTGTGAGTCATGTTACTTTACGGCCTAGGACCCTTTCTGTGAGCCTACACTTTTCACCCCACAAATACACATTTGTACGATTTGAGGCCACTAACTTCCTTAAAAAAGTACATGTATCAGTGTCATTTCAACCATGTCTCTGAGGAATGTAGGCAACAGAAATTGAAGGCATTAATGAAGACAAATGGAGAGACATGATTGTTTAAATTAATGAAGCACTTTTTTACCTAGAAAAGACAGTATATTGCTTGTAATTAACAATAACTTTAAGAAACAGAAAATCGTCACTTCTTAAATCATGAACATCATTTACATATTCTTTTATACCCATTAGTTGTGCACTAAACAGCTGTAGGTGTCATTTACAAGTGCTTTATCTTGACAGACAATCTGGTAGTTTCCCCTCCTGTTATGTCAGTATAGTGACCTCACCTAGCAGAGAAACATTAACCAAGTAAGACGAGCCCATTTCCTACACAAAGTTAGTGTTAATGAAACATGTTGATACAATACTAATAATGATGTCATCTGATGAATTACAGTAAGGCCAGAACACAATATGTTTACTTTCAGTTCATGGCTTTTTATGCTGCAACCAACTTCATTAAGCACAAAAAAACCAAAAATCATGAAAAAAATTC